>NW_001914953.1:0-54494 GCF_000208925.1 Entamoeba histolytica HM-1:IMSS | reverse complement strand
TAGCATCCACAATAAGAAGTGGACTTACTCCAAAACCTACAGCATAGAACTTTGATATAAATGATTATAGCTGGAAATATCACTGTCTATAAAGTGGACCAGATTCTTCAATTTGATCCTACTAATATGAAAAGTGCTACAGCAATAGTAGAGAATAGTAACACATCTTAAATCAATGTTGATATGACTAGTTTAAAGACTGAATTATTTAGAACAAAGGCTAATTATGACCTAAGATTTAATGTTAAATTATCTAATGATGATAATGATGATGATACTGATAATACTAATGAAAAGATATATGGAATAGGATTCTTATTTCTAATTAATGATAAGAAAACAAAATATGACGTTATTATGTACTGTAATACAAGTGAGAGTCAAATTCAAGTTCCATTAGAAAGTAGTTTGTCATTTAATCTTAATGACTCATTCTTCTTATTTGGAGAAAATGCTTACTCATCACTTACTATTAATCATCATATTGTTTCTATTGAATATAATGATTATCTACAGATCCTATTAAATAATATGCCATTTGGTCTTCAAAGAATCTTAGGTGATTTCACTTTCTCTAATGTTCTCAGTATAGTAAGTTATGATTATAATGAAACTACTGGTTCATGCTACTTAAACTAATTGATTATTTCTTAAAAAGGGCAACGAAAAAAGCAAATAATGGAAAAAGAAGAGAAAGATATAAAAGAATAAAAAGAAATAAGAAGTAGAAGGTGATGAAAAATAAAATTATGAAACTAAGAAAAAGTAGAAGAAGATAAAGAGTAATAAAATAGAATAGATAATAAAAGAAGAAATAAAAAGTGTATTTTTAATGTAAAAATTAGAAATATGAAATAATAAGTGTCTAATTTAATTGTGTAAAATGATTAACAATATTTTATTATTGAAAAATATTTTACTCTTTTTTATGTTATTATTTATATGTATAATTTAAACATGATGTTTATTATATATTCAATCATATGTGTTATGTTATTATAATATATAATAAGTGATAAAATATAAATGAAAATGATATGAATATATAACATAGATAGAATATAAAACAAAAGAATAATAAGAATAAATGATAAATAAAAGGAGAAATGATAATCAATGATATAATAATAAATAAAAAGTATAAAAGATAAAATTAATATTAATATAAATCAAAAGAGAATAAATATAAAATGAAAATAGATATAAATGATAAGAATATAAAAATGATAAAGATGAATATTCAAATAATAAAATACATTTAAATATAAAAGAATAACAATAAGAAAATCTAAAGAATATAAACATAAAAAACATAAAATAAGAAGAATATAATAATATAATAATATATAGATAAACAGATGATATAAATAATATAAACAGAGAAATAAATATATAAAAATACGATAGATAAATAACATATAAATAAAAGAATATGAATAATAAAAATAATTATGAATAATCAAATAATCTATTTCATTAATATTTCATACAAAATGAATAGAAATGATTATAAAATATAAACATAAATATTTATATATTCTGTATTTATCATACTTTTTATTTTTTTATTTGTTAGGAGCAAAATATAATAAAGTGGAAAATTCTATGGATGCAAATTTTTTTGCATCTTTTTTCTTTTTTGTAAATTATTTAGATGCATTTTTTCTTTGCTAATTTTCGTACCCATTCCTTCTTTAGCAGCTAAAGATTGTAATTTACATCCCAATTGGTTACTACTGATTTTCAATGATTCATTATTCATGTTAATTCTTCTGTGAATCTTTTCTTTTAATATGGAGGTAAATACTTTCATAATTACATTTGTACAACTGATAGGATGATAATTAGTGATGTCGTTCCTATCAATTTGTGGATTAATAAAGTTCTTCCACTTACCATGTCTAATGGGATGTTTTCAGGGAAGTTCAACCATTCATTGAAGATATTGAGAATGATTTCTCTTGATGATGACATCCTTTTCCAATAATACCATATATAATGTCTATTCCTGATGCTTTCCAGTTACTTATTTTCATTATACTTAAATTTAATTCATTTATTGTTATTATGACACTATCATAATTTCTGTAGCTTTCATTCCATGAGGTGATTTGTTTTATTTTCCAATTCTCTTTATTTAAGATCACCTGTGTTTCATATAACGATTTCCAATATTCTAAAGTAATATCGTTATTTGGGTATATTTCATTCTTTGTTTCTTCCTTATTTTAATTTTCTTATTAGAATCAAACATGATTTTATTTGTATTGATTCTGATTATTTCATTTTTATTAAATTTAATTCTTTCTTTTATCATTGTCATCATATATTTTATGTATTTTATTCTTTCTAGTGTTTTGACTTTTATTTCCTTCTTCATCATATTCTTTTAATTTCATGATGCACTTGATTCTGTACCATTTCCTTCCCTTGACCAAATCTTCTAGTCTATTTATTTTCTTTAGGATTTCTTTTATTTCATCAAATTTATCTCTTATTATTTTATTTTGGAGATAAAGGTGCATAACCATTGAAATCTTCTTCATATCATCTTGCAGATCCTGCATTCTGCTTCCTGACATTATCCATCTATTATTAATTTCCATTATTAATCGGTCAGCTTCTTTTCTTTGAAAGTAGTAATTAATGTTTGAACATTTTTCTACTTTCATTTCTTTTATTTTATTGATGAGAGTGTTAAGGTATTCTTCATCAATTTCTGTAGAGTTATTCTTTATTATGATGTTTTTTATTATTGAATCACACTCTACTCTTCCTTCCATTATATCATTTATTTTCACTTTAATGTATTGTTTAGTGGTTTCTTTTATTTTATGTGACATTTTAATATATTTAATATATTCATTTTCATTATTGACATTGATATTTATCACTTTTATTATACTTTCAATTTGTTCATTTCTTAATTTCTTATATAATTTCTTATTCAACCAATCAATTCAAAACAATACATCACTTCAATTAAAAATTTATTTCTTTGTTTTGTTGTATTTCTTCTTGTATTTCTTTGTATTTTGTTTGTTATTTCTTATTCTTGTAATTTTACATCTATCATTCATTTCTTTATTTGTGTTTTGTTTTTAATTTCTTCATTTGTTTTAATGTCTTTTTCTTCATTGTCTTTTGTTTTTTCTTTAATTTCTTCTTTGATTCTTTCATTTATCTTTTTCTTTTTGATTGAATATACTTCTTGAAGAATATCATTCCATCTTTTTCTTTTACCTTCTTACTTCTTGAGTATTTCTGAATATTCTCCTTTATTCCATTTACTTGTTATTCTTTTTATTATTTCTTGTTTATCATTTATTGTTAATCATTTGTATTTGTTATTTGTATATTCTTTATTATTATTGTATTTATCTTGTTTCTTATTTGTTTTTATTTGTGTCTTTCTTCTTCTAATCTCATTTTCCTTTGTATTTCGTTTCACATTGTTATGTCATTTATTTTTATACCATTTATTGCTATTGACATTTCTTTTTTATTGTATGACATTAGATTTTTTTGACTTTTTTGCATTTCTTTTCAATACCCAAAGGTTTTATTATTACACAATAGCCATGGCATTAAAATTTGTTGTATTTCCTGAATTTGAAAAGAATTTTTTAAATTAACAAATATTTAAATAAAAGAAAGAACTCATAAAAGTCATTTGTATGGAATGACAGAAAAAGAGTCTATTTCTCAAATAAATATTGTTGTTCTTGGAGATTCAAAGGCTGGTAAAACTTCATTATTAATAACATACCGTGATGGAAAATTTCCACGGGATTATATCCCGATTATGTTTGATGGAGTTGAGTTAGATAAAACATATAGAGAGAAAGAATATCATGTAGTAATAAAAGATAGTTCTGGGTTTGAAGATTATGAATGTCTTAGGAAGATTTTATATATGAATGCTAATTTCTTTGTTATCTGTTATTCTATTGATAAACCTGATTCTCTTAAAAGAGTTGAAAGTACTTGGGTTCCAGAAATACAACACCAAAACTCAAATGCTCCAATTATTCTTGTTGGAACAAAAAAGGATTTAAGAAAGAAAAAAAATAGACAAGAAACAATAGAAGAGGAAGAAGGATATGACGTGGCAAGAAGAATTAAATGTAGGTTTTATATAGAAACATCTGCATTACATAAAGAAGGGATAACCGAATTATTTAATGGTATCTTTGAAATGTTTAGAGCACAAGAGAAACCGAAAAAGAATAAAAAAGAAAAATGTATTATTTGTTAAAAATGAATAAGTATTTTAATATAATGTTATTAGGTTTCAATAACTAAATATATTTTTAACTTATTGACAGTTTGATTTAAATAAAAACGTTAAAAATTTGTAAATGTATTTTAAAAATAATATGACAATTACTCCGTTTTTGTTTATAATATTTGTGGGATTGTTTCGTTTAGTTTAATTTAGCTGAAGTGTTTCTAATAATTATTATGTAAAATTATTATGGATTTTAAATAAGATTTATTTATAAAAAATGATAAGTAAATTACTTTTTATTGATTAATAACAACAAAACAAAAAAAAAGTCATGTTGTTTTGAAAAGAGTAGTGAGAAGTTAAGATAATATTATTTTGGAGTAAATAATGATTTTTATTAAAGAAGTTTTAATTTTTTATTTGTTTTTTAATAAAAAAAACAATAAAAAAAATTAAGAAACGCCTAAAAATTAATTCAGTTTTTTCAACATAATTTTTTAATTCAACAAGAATAAATTATTTTGAATAAAAATAAGTTTTCTTAGTTGATGTTTATTTGTCTATTTAGTTGTCATCAAAAAATAATAGTTATTAATAAAAACAATTTTTTTAAATTAAAGTTTATAATAAAAAAAAATTTGTTACTACTCAAAAAACCATAATAAAACTTATAAGGAAAAAAATGAATTATATAAATAATAAGACACCTAAATAAGGAATAACAATAAAATTAAAATTTTTGTGGTTATATAACTTTTTGTTCTATTCTTTTCTATAATATATTTTGTTTTTAAAAATAGAAGAAAAGCAAAAAAGATAAGAAGGTTTAAATAACTTCCATAAATGATTAGACACAATAAAGTCACATATCTGTATTTTTATTTAGTCTACTTTTAATTTTCTTTTAAATATTTATTATAGTCTTTCAAAAAGAGTTGATTTTATGATTCTACATTTCTTCTTTTTTCAGAATATTTATGAGTTTTTATTAAATTAATGTTATTTGTAATAAAAAATCTACAAAAAATGAATTATCCTGTTATGTATCTTTTCTCAGAAGGAAGTTTTAAACATTTAAATGAAAGAAATAAATATACTCACTTTTAGAAAAGAGATTTTAGTAAGTAAATTTTTCATTGAACTTATCAAAAGAATAAGTTGAGTGAAAAATAATTCCCATATTTAATACCACTAGATGAAAACACAAGAAGAGACATTCCTAATGTGGTGTAATAGTCTAAAGAAAACTTGAACAATGAAATATGAAATGAACTTTCCATAAATACAACAAACATAATTAATTCGTTATGGAAATAACAATTCTATATTTCCATCTTTATTTATCACATCCAAATAGTTATAATGATGTTTCAATGACAAGAATCGCACATACAACTAAGTGTCATTGGATTGAAGGATCCACGTGGCATTTAATTTCAAAAATAGACAGAAAGCAGTTTGTAGTAACATAACGAAGAAACAAACAAGGTAAGAGGAGAATCTATAAATGCATTAACTATTACGTGTAAACACGAAGCAAAGAGTTAAGCTAAATAAAAGAAGAACTGAAAGCACAAAATACCATAGAGAAGAGATGATAAATAGAGTAGAATTTACCGTAGAATTACTACGACAATATCGAGGAGAATTGACACATGAGAAGGTTGTCAGATTAAACAGACTAGTCAAGGTTGTTGAATATGTCCATCAGAATCACCAAAATGAGGAAATTGTCATTCCAAGTAAAGAAGTCATTGGAGAGGTTCTTGATAATCCAAATGATGAGAACATGAAGACATTCGTTGGATGTACGTTCAGAGAACAAGTCAAGATTGATGAGACAGACATTAAGAAAGTCTATGAAGAACAAGAGAGTAGTGCAGTTGAATTATTGAAAGACATTATGGATGTTTTAATGAATGAGAATATAAAGAAATATGTAAGTAATAAGGCAATTAAAAGAATTACACAAATGGCACAGAAGATTCGTAACAATATTGTGGAGTGCATCAATGAAAATATGAGAATGGAAGAAGAGAAGAAACAAGAAAGTACAACACCAGAAATGACAAATATTCCAATCAGTGAAGGAAACAAAACAGAGGAGAAAGAAATTCCTAAAGAAACAGAAGAAGAGAGAGTAAATAGGGAGTTTGAAGAAAAGATGAAAAGTCTTGATGTTGAGTTAGACAAAATCAAAAGAAAATACACAGCGTTCAAAAAGGTTTTTGAAGAACATGGAGAAGATGTAGAGTATTTGATGAAACAAGAAAAGGCAGTGAAAGAATGTGAAAATATGATTAAAAATGGGATTGAAGTAAATGAGATGAATATGAAAGTGTTAATGGATTTAGATGGGTTTGTTGGATTAAATGAGGAAAATCGTAAGAAAAGAAAAGACTTAGTAATTCAAATTCAAGATGAATTGGATGAGATTGAAGGAATGCTCAAGAGGTTAAGAGTCACAAAGATGAAAGTAGAAAAGAGAGTAGAAGAAATTGAAAAACAAAAACAAGCAATGGAAGAAGAGAAAAAGAAAGAAGAAGAAGAGGAGAAAAGAAAAGAAGAAGAGGAAAAAAGAAAAGAAGAAGAGGAGAAAGAAAAGGCAATTAAGGAATTAAAGAAAAAGAAAGAGGAAGAAATGAAAAGAAAAAGTGGAATAGGAAAACAACAAAACCAACGATATGTTCGACCAAAGAAAACACAAAGTGAAAGAGAAGAAGAAAGTAAGGAAGAAGAAAAAGCAATAGAATTGGAGAAGAAAAGTAGTTCAGAAAGAATTAGAGAAATGATTGATTGGAGCAAAATGAAAATGAGTGTTAAATTCCAAGTTAGTGACAGAGGAAATAGTGTCATTGTTTATGGTACAATAGCAGGATTAAAAGATGAAGACATTGATGTTAATATCACGAAGAATGGATATTTGAAAGTTAGTGGAGTTAAAAAACCAAATGACAATGAAATGAATATGATTATAAGAACTATCAAACAACGAATGGGTAATATCAGTGATGAAGACCTTGCAGAGATTGTAATGAAATATTGTACTGGAAGATTTGGAACATTTAGTCAATTGTATGAAATTCCAGAAGATATTGACATTAAGAATATCACAGTTAATTATGACGAAGGTATTCTTCAAGTGAATTTACCAAGAAAGCAAGAAACAAGAAGAAGTATATATCCAAGATTTGGTATGAATGATTATAATGATGGATATAATGATCCATATGACTCATTCTGGTAAACAAATGATATTTATTAATTGTATTTGTTTTGTTAGATTTTAGTAATTGTTAAAAAACAAAAAGGGAGATTTTTATAAATTTAAATACAAGAAAAGGAATTAAATTAAATTGTTGTATATGAAAAAAGATTAAGGAGTATTGAATAAGCAAAAAAATTAGCCTTTAATAAAAATAATTGAGTTATGTCTCTTGTTTATTTATCACTTACAAAATATTAAGCGGAAGTTCTATATAACTTTTATGATAAAATCTTCTTTCTTTAGTAAAAGAATACCAAAAAAATATTCCAAAGTTATTAATTATTGAATCATTAAACATAGAAATGAATTATTACATCATATCATCTTGTTAATAAAACCAAATGGCATCACGTTATTAGTAAGTTGTAAAATTATTAGTACAAATTTATTGTTTAAAACCATTTAGTAACTCTACTTCAGAAAATATTTTCTCCTTCTTGAAATAAAACTTCCATAGAATTATAATTCATATTTTGTATTATTTTTTTTTCTTATGTATTATTAGAAAATTTGTTATTCAAGAATGAATTAAAAATTAAATGTTATAAATAACAACATTGTTTTAATTAAAAGAATAATAAACAAAAAGAAAACCTATTAAAAAACCCTGAGAAAAGAAAAAGAACTAAGAAAAGAAGTAATTGGGATTTCACAATGGGAATTACAAGAGATTCCAGACATAAAAGAAGAGCTACTGGAGGAAAGAAGAACAGTATGCAAAAAAAGAAGAAGAACACTATGGGAAGACAACCAGCTAATACCAGACTTGGAGCTATTAGAGTTCATGATGTTAGATGCAGATATGGAATTATTAAAAGAAGAGCATTAAGATTAGAAAATGGAAACTTCTCATGGGCATCTCAATCTATCACTAAAGGTACTAAGATTCTTAATGTCGTTTATAATGCCTCTGATAATGATTTTGTTAGAACTAATACATTAGTTAAAGGTGCTATTATTGAAATTGATCCAGCACCATTCAGATTATGGTTCCTTAAATTCTATGGAAAAGATATTGCATCAACTGATTATTATAAATCACTCGAATCAGCTACATTCAAAACTGAAAAGAAAGTTGTTCTTCCAAAGGAAGAAGAAAATAAAGAAAAGACTATTGCACAACAAATTGCAGAAACACAAGTAGCACTTATGAATCCAAGTAAAACTATGCAAAAGAAATATGCAAAGAAATTAGAAGTATTAAAGAATATGAAATTTGATGAAGCCTTATTAGAAGGATTCCAAAGTGGAAGAGTTCTTGCATGTATTTCTTCCAGACCAGGACAAACTGGATCAGTTGAAGGATATATCCTTGAAGGTAAAGAACTTGACTTCTATAGCAAGAAGATTTCAGACAAGAAGAAATAATTGAAATTTGGTTGTTATTTATTGTTTTATATAACATTAATACAATCTTTAAATTATGTTTTTTAATGAAATAAATAACAAAAATACAAACTGAAGTTGCACAACTGAAGATAGAAGGAAGGTACAAAAATAATAATTAATTAATCATGATCTGTTCTATTTAAAGAAATAAAAAGATTTGAAACTCAAGAAATAGAAAAAAATTGATAAACAGAAACAAAAAAAAAAGGAAAAATTTCAAAAAAGAAAAAAAAAGTATTTGAGGTGGCAGTGATGAAATTTTGAACTACTTTTTAGAAGAAAAGGGTGATTAGATGTCAGCAATGCCTATTAATCCATTTGATTGTTCTCATGAACATAACTCTTTTGTCTCATCAAATGGATGGAACGAAGAAAAAACTAAGAAAGAAAAAAAGCCAAGGAACAATCAATTATACGATATTCAAGAGATGGAAAAAATGAGTTTAGAACAATTAGAACAAAAAATCAATGAGTTAAATGAATCTGGAAAAATGAGTATTCAAGACGAAGATTTGTTAAGAAAAATTAGAAGAAAAGTACAAAACAAGTGGTCTTCGAAGGAATATCGAAAAAGAAAAAAACGGAAATTAGAACAAATGACACAAGAATTAAACTTTTTAAAAGGAAAATGTGAAATCCTTGAAAATGAAAATGAAGAATTAAGAAGAAAGTTAAAAGAATTAAAAATTGCTTTTGATTAGTCTTTTTCTAATCATAAAAAAAAACTATTTTTTAACATGTTTATTGTACTCAATTATCAATCTCTAAATGACTGTAATTAATCAATACTTGTTGGAATTTTTGAATTTATTTGTTATTTTTTTTTGTTTTTTCTATTATACTTCTCTTTTATTAACATTTTTGGTATTAATTTATGTTATTTCTAAATCGTTAGAATGATTTGATATTGATTCTTCATTAAAAATAATGAAAAGTATTTTGTGTTAAGTATTAAATCTTTAATTTTTTTTTATTAATGAAGAATTAAAAGATGACAAATCAAAACGAAAAGAAAACTCTATATAACGAATCTAAAAACTCTTAATTTCATCTCTTTAAATTATGTCTTCTGAAACAACTCCAAATAATATTTTAGTTACAAATATTGATCCTTCAGTTACTGTTGAAGCACTAACAACGTTTTTCTCATTCACTGGAAATGTTACACAAGTTAGATTATCTGATTGTCCAGATGGAACTAAACAAGCAATCGTTTCGTTTGACTCACCAGAAAGTGTTAAAACTGCAGAGCTAATGACAGGAGCTACTCTTGAAAGTCGTAGAATCAATATCGAATCAACTTCTATGACAGAATCAAGTAGTCATGACCGTGTTTTTAAAGGAGAAGATTTACCTAATCGTTCAATTCCTGAACTTCCAAAGGAACACACAAAGACGTCTGTTGCTGCTTCACTTCTTGCTCAAGGATATATATTAGCCAATGACACATTCCAAAAAGCTGTTCAATTTGATCGCGAACATAATATCACATCTTCTATCAAGTCAGGTGCAGAAAAAGTTAAACAAGCAGCAATTAGTGTTGATGAAAATTATCATATTACTGAATATCTTGCACTTGGAGCTACTCTTGCTGTCAGTTATGTTGAAAATATCAATGATAAATATAAGGTTACAAAAACAATTTCCAATAAAGCACAAGAAGTTGATGAAGCTTTAAATATTAGCGGGGCAATTGGAACTGCTCGTCAACAAATAAATAATGGAATCGCTGCTGTTGTGACATCACAACCAGTTGTTTCTGTACGAAATGCAGTAAATAATACTGTTTCAGGATTTGCACAAAATGTAAGTGATGAAATTGCAATTCAAAACAATATGCATAGAATTACCCAAGAACAAGTCAAGCCAGAAGAAACAACTCCTTTTGTGGTTGAAGAACAAGAAACAGCACCTATAACTACTACCACCGAAGAAACCATAAAACCTGAAATCCAACAAAATGAGTTAACGGTACCACCCATTGACAACTATGATATTGTTACTCTTGAAGATGATAATACCACCAAAGAACAACAAAACCAAACAAAACAAGAGGCTACTACATTAATTCTCTAATTAGTTTTTATTATTATATTTGATGTTTTGGTTATTAATTGATTCGAAGATGGCACGTCAGAGACACCACATGAAACCCTAAAATAATCCCATGCTTCGAATCTCCCAGTTATCGTCTGGTCATGACGTGCCTTTGGTGAGATAATATCTATTCAACACTAACTGTTTATTATTATTAATATTTATTAGAAGTGATTATTATAAAAGATTATTATTCATTAACGTGTATTGTTATTCATTAACGTGTATTGTTATTCATTATTAATTATAAGGATTATTATTTACTAAGGAGGTATTATGTATTAAGAATTATCAATTATTAAAGAAGACGCATATATAATTGATATTGTTGCACAAAAATTAAACATAAGGATATTATCAAGGAATAGGGTTTCTTTAAGGGGTGTCGAAGGTAAAAGGAGATGAGCTATAACAGTAAGTTATGGATATACTCTCCTTAAAACAACAATATAAAGAATGAGAAATATTATATTACTCATTAAAATCAAAATAAAAGTCAGGCAGCAACTTAATTGAGGAACCATTTAAGTCGAGCATGCTTGCAAAAACTTTATTTGAATAGAAATAAAGCGTGTTGAAGAAACTGATTCGCTCACTTCTCAACATGATGAAAAACCTAAAAAATAAGGTTAATCATAATTGATTTCTTTTTTTTTTTTTTTTTTTTTTTTTTTTTATTTTATTTGATGTTTTGGTTATTAATTTATAAACTTAATAAATAATACCATGTTTGCCACAACCATTTGAAGAAGGTATAATTTAACCTTACAATATTGTAAGTAAGAGGTATAAAGGAAGTAGGATGTATTTTGAAAAAATTATAATTTTTTTATTATATTTATACTTTACTTTAAATCAATTATTTTTATCTTTTTTTCTTTTATTAATAAAATATGAGAAGAGTGTTATCAAACAAATGACATTTTAGAAAATGATTTGAGTCAAAACGAGTAGATAAAACTACTACAGTGAAAGCATGGAAGTCAATCAATATTAAAAAGAATGCATTTCTCCAATTAACTAAAATGCAAGATGGAGCAATATTTTGTGGATATAGAAAATCAAAAATAATGAAAAATGAAAGACTGAAATACTGCCCACTTTGTAAAGACAAGATAACTACAATAGAGCACATTCTATTATCTTGTATTTATCATAAAAAATCACAAATAGAAAAACATGACAATATTGGCATAATAATATTGATTAATAAGAAAATATACATTAAATAAACAATATAAAAAACCACCATATGAAACAATATTCAAATATAAAGACATTACAATGATATTGAACAAACAAATCATGCCTAAAAGTGAATGACAATATCACAAAATACCATATATATATATATATGTAATAGATAAAAAGAACAAAACTGATCTAATATTTGATATGACTATTGTTGAATATCACAATATTAATTGAGCCTATTTGAAGAAAAGAAATAAGTATAAAGAATTAAAGAATATTCTAATGAAAATAGAAAAATTAAAAGATGTCAAAATAATTCCAGTAGTAATCTCAATAAATGGATTAATAAATAAAGAAAGTAATAAATTAATTAAAGAATTAAAAATTGACATTGACATAACTAAAGAAACTAAAAACTTTGTCATAAAAACATGATGGATGTCATTGGACAATGACATTACAACAAACTAGAAACTTGATATAATTGATTGTTGATAATAATACTCTCTCTTCTGAATCAGTGATAATATAAATATTATCGATTGATATTTAATTAACTTCCTATTTTAAATTATTCTTGGCTAAAGAATTATTTCGCTTAATAAAATAATACAGAAATTAAATCCAAATAGCTTGTTGATTTATTCTTTTTTGTTTATTTATCTCATTACCACAGTTTTTCAATTGAACTTTTATTTTTCTTCATCAATTTAATTCATTTTATTGATTCTTATTGCATCATGAACTTTATATTTTTATAGTTTATTGAAATTAATCTTACCTTGTCTATTCATTAAAATAAACTAATAAACATCTGTTATTCACTTCCAATGTGAATATTCATATTTCAATTCATTTGAACTGTCTTTCAACACCACTAATATTCAACTTTAAAAACAATGAATTGAAAAAGAGTTTCAGTATGAATAAAACAAAATAACAATTGAAATGGTAAGGATATTGTATAACTTATAACAATTCAATAACTCATTGAAACGTGTTGCAAAAGAAAGGTGAAACAAATATTAGTTGTAGAATAAAAATATGATTAAGAAAAGGGTAAGTAAAAGTTTATCATTATCGTTATGTTCTTCTTTAATTTTTATTGAATCTAAATAACTATTAAACATTCCTTCTACAAATATATAACCATTTCAATGAACATAGACTTTTAAACCATAATAACCATTTAGAATCATTTATTGATTAGATATTAAATTAATCTTTTGTTTTTATCTGAAACTATTCAAAATTTATGATTGATGTAAACATTACTTTTGTTGTAGTGAATGTCATTTTCAGAATAAGTTGGTTTGTATATCTTTTAGCAAGCAAATCAACTGTTAATCTTCAACATGTTTTGTATTTATGATACATAGAAGAATAAAAACTATTAACGGTATTATTTTAAAAAAATGAAAAAGAACAGAAAAAAAATAGAAAAAAAACATGGCAGAGATAGTAGGTGCATCAATTGTTGCTGGAATTGGGTTTGGAGTGTTTAAAGTCATTTGTGATGGAGTTGAAAAGATGACAACACCAACCGATCAAACAGACAAAGAAAGTAGTGAGAATCAAACCTATGAGGAGATTAATCAAGTAAAACAACAGGAAGAAATAACGAAAGAAAAGCAGGATGAAGAAGACAAACAAGCAGATGATACAAAGATTGAAGAAATAATAAAAACACATTATGAAAAAGCACAACAATATGTTGAAATGAATAATATTGAAGGAGCAGAAGAAGAATTTATTTTAATTGATGAAATTAACAAGAAAATAGGAGAGAAAGGTATGTTTGCAGCAGTTATTAAGAAAGAACTAGCATCAATTAGATTTCTCAAAGAAGATTATTGTACAAGTAAGAAATACCTTGAAGAAGTCATTAAGATAATGAAAGACATTATGAAAGAAGAAAGTAACCAAGAAGTTGAAATATTATATATTGAAGTTATCAATCAAATGATTGAAACAAGAATAATGAATATCAAATATGAAGAACCAAAAGAAATGAAGAATGAAGAAGAAATGAAAAGAATTGAAGAAGAAATTCAAGAAAATAAGGAAAGAATTGAGAAAATGAAAAAAGAAGAGAAATATAAAGAAATAATGAAAGAGAAAGAAGAAGAAAATATGATGGGAAAAATTCAATATTATATAATGAAAGAAGAATGGAAAGAAAGTGAAAAAGAAAGTAAAGCGTTAATTAAAAAATATAAAGAAGAAGGAAAGAAAGAAGAAGAGAAACGAATAATTGGTTGGTTAAATAACATATATGTCATTGAAAAGAATAAAGAAGGAATTAAAGAGAATTTTATAAGAATTCAAGAATTAATAGAAAATGAAAAAGAAGAAATAGAGGTAATAAGTGAAAGAGCAATAATTGAACATGAAATTAAAGAATATGAAGATAGTAATAACAGTTGTTATGAGTGTATTAATGCAATTAAAAGAAAACAAGAAAAGAAAGAAGTAGAGAATAAAAGAGACATTATAGAAATAGAAAATCAAATGTATTATACTATAATAGAAAATATAACAAGTAGTAATAAAGAAAAAGAAAGAAAAGAAGAAATAGAAGAATGTATGAATCAAATTATTAAATTAACAAAAGAAATAAAAGAAACGATGTTAATAAGTAGTCATTTTATTAAAACATTAAGTATTGAAGAAATAAATAGTATTGATCAAATATATCGAAATTTAATATGTAAAATATTAATACGAAATGTAGGGAAAAATGAATTACCAAATGAATATACACTTCAAATGAATATCAAAACGGTAAATGGAACAATGATTAAAGAGGGAGAAAAAATTAAAAATACAGGAAAGAAACAAATAACAATGATAGTAACAAATATTGAAAATATGAATAAAGATGAAGTATATTTAATTGAGATTAATATTCAAAATGAAAATAAAGAAAACATCTTTAAACATCTTCAATTTTTTTATCTTAATTGAATAAAATTGTTCATTTTTTATTTTATATTTACTTGACAATAAAATAATATTCTACGATTTATATAACAGAATGACGTGTCGAAAGAAAAGTAAGACTTATTATTCCGCCTCAACACATCTTTATTTTTAAATAAAAAGATACAGTATGTTTGGTTGTGATAGAATTAACAATATTCCATGACATCCATCATGTTTTGTATTACAATGTTTTTAGTTTCTTTAGTTATGTCAATGTCAATTTTTATTTCTTTAATTAATTTATTACTTTCTTTATTCATTAATCCATTTATTGAGATTATTACTGGAATTATTCTGACATCTTTTAATTTTTCTATTTTCATTAGAATATTCTTTAATTCCTTATACTTATTTCTTTTCTTCAAATAGGCTCAATTAATATTGTGATATTCAACAATAGTCATATCAAATAATAGATCAGTTTTGTTCTTTTTATCTATTACATATATATATGGTATTTTGTGATATTGTCATTCACTTTTAGGCATTATTTGTTTGTTAAATATCATTGTGATGTCTTTATATTTGAACACTGTTTCATATAGGATGTTTATATTGTTTATTTAATGTATATTTTCTTATTAATCAATATTATTATGCCAATATTGTCATGTTTTTCTATTTGTGATTTTTTATGATAAATACAAGATAATAGAATGTGCTCTATTGTAGTTATCTTGTCTTTACAAAGTGGGCAGTATTTCAGTCTTTCATTTTTCATTATTTTTGATTTTCTATATCCACAAAATATTGCTCCATCTTGCATTTTAGTTAATTGGAGAAATGCATTCTTTTTAATATTGATTGACTTCCATGCTTTCACTGTAGTAGTTTTATCTACTCGTTTTGACTCAAATCATTTTCTAAAATGTCATTTGTTTGATAACACTTCCATTTTTGATGTATTTGTTATTAATTTTTTTATTTCTACTACTACTTCTTTTTCTTTTTTCTTTTCTATCCCTTCATTTATTATTTCTTCTATTTTTGTTTCATTTATTTTATGTAAAATATCATTAAACATCATTAAAAATACAAATGATAAACTCAAATGAAAATGAATTGTAGTTAATTGTTTTATTTATTCATTGTTCATTGGTATGGTTATTAAATTAAAATGATTAATTCTATTTTATCTTTTGTTTTGAAATTTTCTATTTCATAATGCATGTGTTGTTTAGATTAAATAGAAATAGCATTGATAGTAATCATGAAATATTGTGTTTATTCATTTATTTCTATTTTATTTATTAATTTCAATATTCTATTTTGTATATTAAAAATAAATAAATCATAATTTCTAATAAATTATTATTTGTATTTCTTTTATTGTTTATTTTAAATCATTTCATTTGAATTATTATTGTTGTTATACTATTTCTTTTGTATTATTTCATATTTTCTTCTTTTATTGATTCATTCTTTTGTCTTTATTTTCTTATTCTATATTTTGTGTTTTATATCGTTTTTTTATATTTAAACCATTGTTAAAATAGTATGAAGATTGAAATGAAATAAATCATAACGATAATAATTTAATTATACTTATAAACATTGTTGTGATAATGAATGTATTTCTATCAGTACATGTATCACATATTTCATTCTTCTATTACTTCATTTCTTAATCATATCAACATCTTCTTCATTTTATATAACATCATTCGTTTGTTTTATTTTTTTGTACTTAATTAATTTAAACATAAAATGTATTGAAAAAAGAAAAGACAATAGAAAAAAAAAATGAAGAAAGGAAAGACAATAAATAAGATTATAGAAGAAAATAAGAAAGAAGAAAGGATGAGTGTTAATAAATGAAAAAATGAAAAGAAATAGAATAAAACAATTATAAATAACACATGGATTATACTTTCATTATATTGAGAATTGAATAATTTATTTTCTCCATCATGTTTTATTTCTTTTGTTTTAATGGTTTTCAAACATTATCAAATTAAATATTCTTCATTTAAATTTTCGTGCCCTTTCGACTTTATTGATTATTAAAACAAATAATTCCTTATACTATTGTTTTACAATGGTATATCAATAACACATTGTTTATTTCTTCTTCTTTAATATCAATACTCACTCATCAATCACTTTTCTTGATAATACAAAATTATATTTATTATATAACCTTCATTATTAAATATATTTCAACAACGTTACTTAATACTTTAATATTAACAATAAATAATAAGTAATATTTCAACGTATTAAATAACTAGTCTTATACCATATTAAATATTAATAATTAATATCATCATCATAATCAAATATTATTTGATATTTCATTATTTGATTTTGTATTAATGTTTGTGTGTTGTTTCTGATTTTCATTATTCATTTCTAATTCATTTTCATTTAATAAAATAGAAGAATAAAAATAATGAAAGAAGATAAATAAAATAAGAATAAAATAAGATAAAATCAATGATATTGTTATTATATTATTATGTTATTTTAGTTTTGATTTTATATTTATTATTTTATTTTTATCTTTTATAATCATCATTCATTTCTTCTTTTTGTCAATTCCTCTTTTCTAAACATCACTGAATTTATTCTATTTCTTTCCATTTTATTCTATTTTCTTTATTCTTGTTGTTATTTTATTTAGTTCTTCTTTTATCATTTGTCATTTCTTGTTTATTCATGTTTATTGTATATTTTATTATTCTTATTTATGTTGTGTTATTCTTATTTATCTTTCTTATTATGTTTTGACTATTATTGTTTAAATAGAAAATAAGAATAAATAAAGAATAAGAAATAATAACATAAATATGTTGATGTATTTTATCATTTCTTTATTTTATTATTCTTATTATTATTTCTATTATTTTATTCATTTGATTCATAATGAATTAATTCAATGAAATAATACAAATAAATTGTTTATTTATTTCATCTTATTTCTCTTTTATTCTTATTTCTTTTCTTATTTATTAAAAACACCATCATTGGGTGTGAATATTTCAAATGAAATAAAATAAATCAACATTGAATTATTTCCATTTTTAATTCACCATTTCATTCATTGGCAGATGAACGAAATGGCTATTCATATTCTTCATTGATTTGTTTTTATTCTTTTTTAGTTCATTTTCAATTAATCAAGATTGAATCATTTCATTTCAATTACTATGATTCGTTTTAGTGTGAAACGATATGGATGTTGTTTTCCACAAAGTGCTTTTGATATTCCTTTATAATCATAATCATATTCATTAATTAATGAATAAAGAACAATTCTATCAACATTCATCTATCTAATTTTTATTACTAAAATAAAGAAATAAATATATAATTAAAAATCTATTAATTTTTATTAACATTTACTTATCGAATAAACATTTTTCAAAGAAAGAAAAAAACAATTATAAAAAAAATTTTTTTGTTATTAACAACACCCCCCTTGAGATGCTGTTGGAGAATTAGAATTTGAAGACTGATGAACTCTTACTGGTGCTTTTGCAGGAGGTGGTTTATTAATAATTTTTGGTTGCTTAACTAAAACATCTCTGGCAAGTGTAATAAAAAGGTCAGTAACATTAGTATTATTTTTAGCTGAAGTCTCAATAAAAAGTAAACCATTTTTATCGGCGAGTTGTTTCATTTCATCAGTAGTGACAATACGATCTTCTGAATCAATTTTATTACCACAAAGAATAGCCGAATATTTAGAATCTGATTTTGTTTTTAAGTCATTAATCCAAAAACTAATTTCTATTTTCATTTAATACTTTTCAAAAATAAAAGAATATTTTTAACAAACGTTCAAATGATGTTCTTAAAGTAACATCAACAACAAAAATAACACCACAAACACCTCTATAATGTTGAGGTATTATAGTTCTAAATCTTTCTTGACCTGCAGTATCCCAAATTTGGGAGACAATATGAGTACCATCAACAATAAATTCTTTCTTTTTAAAATCTACTCCAACAGTAGAAACAAAAACAGGAGTAAATAAATTATCAACATACTGAGTAATAAGTGAAGTTTTACCAACTCCACTTTCTCCAAGAACAATAAATTTCATATCAGCATGTTTAGCAGAAGTTCCTTGATGAAAAGATTTTCTTCCATTTGGAGGAGCTACACCACTTTTTTTTTGAATATTTAATATTTCAACAGCAGCAATTTGTTGTTTCCAATCTTTTTGTAATTGTTGTTGGTCTTTTTGACTAATTCCAGAATTTCTATTTAAACGAATAATTTTTTTTGGTTCTTCAATAATTTTTTGTTCTTCTTTTTTTTCGGGTTGACTTGGAGGAATTTGTTCTGATTCAGCTTTATTTATTATATTAGTTTTTTCTTCTGGTTTTGTAAGAATTTTTGGTTTAGGTTTAGAGATTGAGGTTCTTATTTCTTGTTTAGACTCAGACAAAGATTGTTTTGAAGGATCTTCTTCTTTTGTTAGACCAACAGCAGATTTAGTCTTTTGTTTATTTTTTAATTTCTCTTCTCGTAACTTACGTTTCCATTCCGGTTCTTTCTGAGTTGTCATGAGAATCTTAAAACACTTTCTAAGTTCAAATTAAATTGTTTCATTTAAAAGATGAAATAGAAAAAGAAATTGATAAAAATACATTCCTTTTTGTTTTAAAATAGAACTAGAATTAAAAAAACTTTAAAAATAAAATTTAAAAAATGGTTTGAAACTTCCTTCTTCTTTCTTTTAATATATTCATATCACAGGGTAATGATGTTGTAAAAATGTTAGGAAAAGATAAAATAAAACAATTACAAAAGAAAGGAATTTTTGAACGAAAAGGAAAACTTGTATTACAAATGGAAGAAATTATTCCTCCTCAACGTCTTTGGAATTCAGAGAATGGAAATACTGAATTCTTATTACCACAAGGAGTCATTTATGATATGTTATGTAGTTATTGTCTTCCTTTTTTATTTTATAAACAAACAATATTATTTAACAGGGTTTGTTATAATGAATTTTTGTTTAATGAAACAAACATTAAAATTCAAAGGATTTGATTATCAAACATATTAATGTAGTTGCTGTAAAATTAGAAATTATTAGTTCTTCAATACCTCAGGCACTTGAAAATATGAAACAATCTCAAATTGAATTTCCAAAACAAATACACAACTCTGTACAAACAATTGAAGCATTAAAACAAAGAGTAAAAATTTGTCAACAAAGAGTTATATCTCTTTCTCAATTTAATAACTCATTACAAAAGTTTATTGAAATTAAAGAAGGTGTTATACAAAATGAAGAAATGAAACATATAATTGGATTTCCTATTGACTTTTCTAATGATGTTGTTGGAATACACCCGAGTTTAATGTAATATTTTTTTGTTTTAATCTTTTTTATTACTTTTGTTTTATATATTATCTTCTTATTATAATTGTAATTCATTAATAGAAAAATTCCATAGCATAATTATTATGTATTGTATTTATAGAATTGAGATATATAAGAATTGTAGATTTAATTCTACTTAATATTCTTATTCGTTTTTTGGAAAAATTATATTCAAAAAACCTTTAATCAATAATTAATTTGTTTAATAAATCAATTAAAAATAAAAACATTAATAATATTATATCAACTACTTTCATATGACTTACTTAAAATAGATAAAAAAGTCACTGAGTCTTTAAATTGGTTTATCTTTCATTAGATTTATTAATTTATGTTATTATTCTTTCGATTTTTATTTTCTCTATACTAATTATCAGTTTTATATTTTATTATTTCTAATTTCAGTTAATTTAAATCATATTGTTTAGTTCTTCAAAAAAATATATATTTCCTGTAATATTTGTTGGTGTGGATTTTATTTCTTTTTTCTTATTATAAGAAATTTGTTTTTATTAAAAAAAGAAACTATTCACATTAACCAAGTAGTTACATACTTAACTATCTCTTATTGAAAATAATTTCTAAGGTGTTAAATTAACCATTAATTGTTATATATATATATATCATATTTACTCATATCCAATTCTTTAATTGTTAAATAATTAAGAGTCTTGTTCATAAAAATTATTTAATTCTATTAATTCTGTTACTTTGTATCTTTCAATTTTCAATTTAATCATAATATTTTTATTTGTGAAAATCATTCAATTAATTTAGAACTTAACGTAAATTTCAAACCCATTGAGTCTGGAATTTTGTTTATGTTAAAATTTATTAATATTACATCTAAATTAAATTATTTCTTTTTCTTTAATACTGAGAGTTAATATATTTGATATTATTCATTATTGGTTAATTATATTTATTTAACAATTAAAATATTATTGAGCATCTTGAATATTTTTATTGTTAAATAAGAGCTTCTTATCCAACGACTCAATCTTTTTGCTTCTTTTAAAAAACTGACTGACTCACTTTATTGTATATTCAAAAATTCTTTTTTTATGAAACTTCTGTAGTTCTAAATTTATATTTTTTTAAACAAGTAGATTTTTAACTAAGAAAAAATATAAATAATTTAAGTTAAATAACCAAATAAGTTAAGTTAAACATTTAAACACCCAAACAAATGTATTATTTATTGTTGTTCTTCCATAGCATTGGTTTGTACAAATGTAAAACCTTCAAATGTATTATCTTTATTTTGTTCTTGTTCTTCAGAGGGGGGAGTATCAACAGCAGCCTCTTGAACAAATTCTTCATCAATTTGGCTCGTTTCAGTTTGACTTTTTACTGGAGGAATCCATGGTGGAGTTAATTCTTTTCTTTTTAATTTTTCAAAATCAATACTGTCAAACCAAGCCATGTGAATAACATCTTCTCCTCCAAGACGTTCTGCTGGATCTTTTTCTAATAAACCCATAATAACAGATTTTGCATCATAAGAAATATTACGAGGGAAATGAGGCTGTGACTTTAATATTTTTTGATACATTAATGATACATCATCATCATAAAATGGTGGAATACCAACAATCATTTCATAAATTAAAATTCCTAAACTCCACCAATCAACTCCTGGTCCATGACCAACACCTTTTAAAATTTCTGGAGCTAAGTAATCGGGTGTTCCACAAAATGTTTGTGTTTCTTCACCAGCAGCTAGTTGTTTACTTAATCCAAAATCAGTGATAACAATATTTCCTGTATTGTCTAGTAATATATTTTCTGGTTTTAAGTCTCGATAGATTATTCCTAATGAATGAATATGAATCAGTACAGTAGCAATTTCAGCAGCATAAAACTTTGCTCGCTCTTCTGAGAAACAATTTTCATTCTTTAAATGATAAAACAATTCTCCTCCATTAACAAAATCCATAACCATATATAATTTATCTGTTGTTTGGAATGCATAATATAATTTAACAATAAAAGGATGATGTAATTGCATTAACACATTCTTTTCTGCTTTTGTATGGTCAACTTGTTTACGTTCTTTGACTATATCTTTTCTTAATATTTTCATAGCAAATATTCTTCCATCATCTTTCTTTTTAACCATCATCACTTTACCAAATGAACCACGACCAATAACCTTTAATAATTCAAAGTCATCTTGAGTAACTTTTTTCTTACCTTCATTATATAATTCAATATATTCTTCTTTTTCCCCTTCTTTTCCTTTTACAATTTGATTATCTTCATTAGGTTTTGTATCTGTACAAGGTTCTTTCTCTTCATTTGGAGTTGGTTCTTCGATTGCTTCTTTTTCATTTGTCTCATCTTTTATCTTTTCATTCTTTCGTTTTCCTTTTTCTTTCTTTCCTTTATTATTTTTTTTCTCTGGTTTGTGATTTGAATTTCCCATATGATTTATAAGTTCTTTAAAAGAATTTTCGTTTTTTTTTTCTTTCACTTTTACTCTTTAAGTCAATCTTTTATCAAATCTAAAAATTAAGAGATTCTATTTGTGAATTTGAGAAAATTTTTTTTTATAAAACAAAAACGAAAAATGAATATTATTACAAAATAAAAGTTGGGTTTGGGAAATTCTTTATTGACACACAATTTAAATAAGGTTCATTTGCTGTTGTCGAGAAAATAAGTTTTTTATCACTGACACTAATTCCTAATGGAGAACCAACTAATCCCAAAGTTTTCATTTCAATTGACCCAAGAAAATTATTTTTCTTAAAACAAGCAATTCTATTGTTTCCGCTATCACTAACAAATAGTCTTTTATATTTGTCAATACAAGCAAATGTTGGTCTATTAACAAACCCTTTTGCTCCACCATATCTAGAAATAATAGAAGTCACTTTTTTTTGTTTTGGATTAATTGAAAAGATAGAACTTCCCCAATTATCTATTACTATCAATTGATCTTCATCAAATAAAATACAGTGTGGATAAAACGGTGTTCGTTGATTAGGAAAACTTAATGATGATATATATGTTCCATTAAGTGTGAAAATTTGAATTCTAAAGTTCATAGCATCAGCAACATAAACATTATCAAAAGAGTCAATTGCAATACACATTGGTTCATTAAATTTACCTGGTTCATTTCCGTATCCACCAAATGATCTAAAATCACCAGTTTTTTTATTAAAAATAAATACACGATGAAGTTGTTTATCACTAATATAAAATAATGAACTTTTCTTATGTTCTACAATACATGTTGGATGTTCTACTTTAAGACTAAATTCTTCAGAAAAGTTTCTATCTTTCATAATTGTAATTAACTTAATTGTATGATTATTAATATCACCAGTAATATAAAGTTCATTACTCTTTATTGTAATACATGAAAATGCTGGAGAAAAATGATTTCCAAAACTTATTGGAATTATCAAACGATTAAATTTTACTTCTTTAATATTAGAACTAAATGTTTGTAAAAATTTACCTTCAAATTTTGTGTGGAGAGTTTGATGGTCAGTGTCAATAGCACCATTTTTATTAAAACAAGTAATTGTTAATGAAGGTTTTTGTATTCCAATAAATAAAGAATTTCTATAACGAGTAGTATTAATATAGAATGTTAAAGTAATTATTTCACTATATATTTCTTGAATACATTTTATAATTTTTCTTTTTATTTCTTTTATATGTTGTAATGATTTTAAAGACATTAATAATATTGTTTGATAATATGTGTTATTCTTACATTCTTCTTTATTTGATAAATTTTCTATATTTTTATATGTTTCTGTAGCTTTACATTCTATATGTAATATTTGTTCTTTTTTCTCATTAAACATTTGACGTTGTAATTCTAACTCATCCTTTCTTTTCTTAAAAAGTGTTTCAATTGAACTGATTGTAAGAGAAATAGTCATTTATTTTTTTCATTTTTTTTTTATTTTCATTTTTATCATTTTTATTATTCTTTTAGTTTTTTAATTATTAATAATTAACTATAAATTATAAACATTTTTTAGTTTCGAATGATAAAAGATTAATGTAAAAATGTTTCTTTTTCTCCATTTTCTAAAGAGCTGAAACTATAAATTTTTATTCTTTTATTGGACGATGAGTCGGTTTTTTGTTCCATCAGACTCTCCGTCTCCAAATCAAACCTTAACTACCGAATATTTATATCCACGATCAAATTATACCCAATTACCACAACAAATAAACCAATTACCAATATTACCTAAACCTCGAAGAATAGTAAAGAAAAGAGAAAATGGTGAATTTTTAAAGTCTTCTTCTTATGTTGAATCTTCACATTGTGTTAGTCCTTCAACAAAACCTAAACCAAAAAATGAATGGCTTCAACCAGTAATCTCTAAAACCCCTCCAGAAAAAGTTTTAATACACCAAAATAGACATGCAATTTCTTCTTCAACTTCTCCAGATGAAATACAAAAACAAAATGATATTGGACTAAAATCTCAAACTCCTTTCACTCAATCTAATGACGTTCATTCAGCTCTTCCATTTCCTAAACAAACCAAACCAAATTCAACTTCTTCTTCTTCTACAATTGTTTTAGCAGCACCTCCTCCAAAATTCTTTGCATTACAAAATAGAGGAATATTAAAAAACGAACAAAATTTAATTGCTCCTGGTGTTTCTGTTAATAATCAAAAATTACAAAAACCTCAAATTACTCCTTCATTGGTTTTATCTGGTGAAACTAAACAACAAATCGCTATGTTCAGTGAAAAAAAAAGATTGCAACGTGTTGGGTCTACTTTAAATTTAGATCGTAAAAGAAAATATATTACTTGGAAAGCAAAAGAAGGAAATTCTATTATCCAAATGCCTCAACTTGTCTTTAAACAACCAATACAAAAAAAAGAAGAAATAAAACAAGAAGAAACTTATCCAAATGATTTAGAACCTTTAAAAGATACTAAAATTAATGATTTTTCTTTAAAAGTATCATCTCAATCCATTGCTGTATTAATAATGGAAACTCATTGCTAATTTCCTTCTCATTGTTTATTTACTCTATTCATTATTGTTAAAATTTATTCATTAAATATTTTTAATTTAAATTCTTTGCTTTATAAACCAATAATTATTAATTTTTATTATTTCTTTTTTATGTTTAATATTCTCTTTTTCATATGAAAGAAAAGAAAGGATATATTATAGATGTTGCTATATGTCAGGATAATAATTTAGAATTAAATTATATTCATAAAATAAATAAATACAAAGATTTACAAGAGAAAATAAGAATAGAGAATTAATATATGTAGAAATAATACCTGTTATATTATCAATAAATGGATTAATACATAAAGAATCAGCAAGAAGAGTAAAAGTACTGAAATTACAATTACACTTCCCCAAAATCCTACGAACAATAATAATAAAAAATATGAAAGACTTAATGTTTTATACAGGAAATTCTGGCAGCACATTAGAAGAAGAACAATCTAATGCGAGCATGCTAGAAATGAACTCTATTACACCAATAGATCATATTGAAGAAACTGAAATAATCACTTCTCAGTATGAAGAAAATCCAATTGAGGATATATCTAATAATTGACCTTTTTTTTTTTTTTTTTTTTTTTTGTTTAATATTCTCTTTTTCATTTAATTTCATAAATTTTTTTTAATTTAAAAAAATAACATTCATTAAATAATAGTTCATTATGTTGTATTTTATTAAATCTTTCAAAAAGGTATTTTATTTTCTTATTTATATTATTTTTACTTTTAACTCTTCATTATTTTTATTATTAAATAATTTGATATTAAGTATTATTATCTTTATTGATTTTATTTTTTATTTATACTTTTGATATTATATTTCTTCTTTCTTAATATTTTATTCATTAAATTTCTTTTTAAATTTTAATTGAATTAGATAATATTTTACAATATTATTTTACGCTGTTAATTAAATTTGATGTAAATATTACTATTTACTACTCTTCATTTAATTTTTCTAAATTATGAAATTATTCTTTATTATTATTAAATATGAAAGAGAAAAATAAAAGAGTTAACTAGAGTTAAAATACACTTTAATAAATAGATAAAAAACAATAAAAAGATGAACATAGTTGTTTACAGTTAAGCTTTTTATTTCTTTGATAATTTCCTTTTTGGCTTTTCTTCTTCAGATTTTTGAGAATTTGATTGGTCTATTTCTTGAAACTTACTTTTTAAGGTTTTATTACTAATCCTTCTTTTAGTTTTTTTACGTGTTGAATACCTTTGTCTTTTTTTGGTTTGTTCTTCTTCTGTTGAACGAACATTAGTACTTTCTTCCTCTGTTTCTTCATGTCCTGTTTTTTTCTCTACTGATTTTTTTATTTTCTTCTTTGTTGACCTTGTTCTAGTTGCAGGAAAATCAGGTTGATAAATATCAACAGATGTTCTTGAATCTCGTGGCCTGAGATAATAATTTCCTTTCAAAACACTATCACTAAATTTGGATTGTTCTTCTGTTGGTTCATGTACCTCAGACCGTTTACTTTGTTTTTTTGAAATTACTAAATCATGAGAAGATTCATTTATAGTAGAACTTTCAAGAGGAGGTTGATCTTTCATCTCTTCAGGTTCTACCTTTTCTATTCCACCAATAGAAGATGGTAAATCAAAAGAGTTATCTTCTGTTTTTTGAAAGTCAGATTGTTGTTCTTTTTTGTTTATTGTACTTTTCTTTTTTTTCTTATTTACAAGTTTTAGATCTTCAAGTTCTATATTCTCTTTGTTAATAATTTCTTTTTCTTCACTTTTTTGTTCTTTTTCTTTATCAGTTTCTTTTATTTCTTCTTTATTATAAGTATCAGTTTCTAAGTCATTACTTGTTAATGGATTAGAAGTATTATTTAAATCATTCTCTTTATTTGTTTCTGGTTTAGTGTTTGTTAACACTTCAGTAGAATGTACTTCTTTTTCTTCTTCTATTGTTGAGTCTTCATTGTTAAGGGGTTGTGTATTAATATATTTTAATGTTAATGAATTAATAAAAAGATGGGTTTGATCAGATGGCTCTGTTTTGAGTTTTTCTTTCCAAGGTTTACCAAATAATTTATTATTTTCTTTTTCCATTGATGATTTTATAAGAGAAAAAACTTTTGCCTCTTTTTTTCTGAATAACTTAAATTCAGAAGTAAATACTCTTGTGTCTATTCCTTGTAATTTGTCTAGATCAGCTTGTTCAATTATTTCTTCTTTTTCTTTACTACTTTCTATACTTTCTTCATTGGATATAGTTGAAGGTATTTCTTTAACTTTCATACTAGTTTTTTCATTAAGACTTATAGTGTGTTTTCTCTTTTCCATTGTCTCACTTTCAGTTTCTTGATAGGGCCCATCGCTTCTTTTTTGAAATTTTTTGTTTAATCTGATTTTTTCGCTTAATTGATTTTCCTCTACTTCAATACTTTTGTCTATTTTGTTTATTTCTTTTATATTCATCACTATCTTTTCTTGGGTTATTTGTGCTAGTGGCGTTGTAATAGAGTCAGATAAATCTTGTTGGTTATCCTCTTTTTCTTTAAGATTAAAAATATGAACTTTCTTTGATGAAACATTCCTTGTGACATTACCACCACGTATTAATTTTGGCTCTGCCAATGAACTATCATTTAAATTTAGTGTTTGGTTTAAGTCTTCTTGTGATGTTAATGGTACTGAAGAAGGAAGAGGAAATTCTTCATTTTCAGAAGAATTTGTTTTTAAAGACACTTTAGTTGGAGGAAGTTGAATAATAGAATTGCTTTTCATTAGCATAGGAGAGTGTGTAACTATAGGAGCAGTAGAGTCATGTAGGGGTGGAAGAATAAGAGAGTTTGGGGATCGATATTGAACATTATTAGATTTATCTATTTGAGGGTCAATAGATGATTCTGGAGAAACAACTATTTTTGCAGGTTCAATAACACCAGATGAATTTATTTGTTGACTTAATGGATGAAGGTTATATGAAGTAGTACTATTTAATGGATATGAAGAATAAATAGGAGATTGTGAAGGTATTGATTGAGATGAGGTAATATGAGTGAGGTTAAAAATATGACTATGATTAATAGGAGAAGTTTCTGGTTTTGTAGAACTTTTTGAAGTAGGTAGTTTAGTTAAAGTACCTTCAAGATTTAAAGAAATATTTTCTTCTTGAGTTGGTGGAAATGATTCAGACTTAGAAATTTGATTTTCTTTTGTTAAAATTACTTGTTGTTCAAAAGTGATTGTAGGTTTAGTTTGTAATGACAATGGTACGACTTTATAAGGTTTTGAAGTGTCTTTAGTTTTATATTGTTTTTTTCTTTTAGGTAACTCATTTTTTCTTTTAGGTAACTTTGGTGGTTCTATCATAGCAGTTGGTTTAAGACTTTTTGACATTATAATAGCTTCATCATCTTTATGAGTTAAAGTCTGTTTTCTTGTTGTTCCTAAATGTTTATTCGTTTGAACAGGACTAACTGAAATAGGAAGGTTTGAATTTACTACATGACTTTGTTGTATTTCAGGAATAGACAATGTTTGAAGTTCTTTAGTTTGTGTGTAATCAAAAGAATCATAAGTTGGTTGATAGTCAGATTGATCATAATTAACAGAACGTGGTTGAAAGAATGAAGTTTGATGATTAAAAGGATGATAATTATCATATGAATGATATAAAGTAGTTGTTTCAGGATCAGAAAATGGGTTTTGAGGAATTTTTTTAATTATGTAGGAAGAATTTACATTTGAGAATGATGACATACCATAATTATTTAATTTATCTTCAGAAAGTGGTTCTTTTCTTTGATTTGACATAAAATTTAGTTTTTAAGATTTTTTCTTTTTTTTATTTTAAAGTTAATGAAACCAATACCATTTACTCTCAATTCTAATTTATACAACACTTCTGATTATGTTTTGATGAAGATAAAAGTGTTTTATTATCTTTTTTATTTAAATTCATTTCTATTTCATATCTTCGTAGTTGTTCCATAAATCCACTGTTTGGTTCAATTTTTGGATTTTTATTTCTAATGAATGTTAATGTTTTATCAAGTGATAATTGTTTCTTCTTCATAAAATATGAAATTGCAATAGTTCCACTTCTACTTCTTCCAGCAACACAATGTATTAAAATAGAACCTTTATTTTTATTAGATTCAATAAAGTTATAACATTCATTAAAATGTATATATAAATTTGTTGTTGGTAAATCAGGAACTTTAATAACTTTATAATTAAATAAAGAAGGATAAGATGGTAATATTTCAGCAACTGTAATAATACTTTTAATATTGAATTTATCAAGAATAGATTTATTTTGTGAATGATGTTTATTACCAACATAAATTCCATCTTCTATTTCAATAAGTCTTTCAGGTTTAAAATAAGGAATGTATAATATGTTTGAAAGTGATTCAACTGTTGATAAAGTTATTAAATTTCCTGTAATAAATAATTCTTTTAAATGATTAATATATTGAAGTGGAATTGATGATATTTGGTTGTAGTTTAAATTAAGACTGGTTAATGTGGTAGGAAGGTTTTTTGGAAATAAAGAAATCAAATTACAACTGACATCTAAACAAATTAAATTCATCTTTTCAATACATTGAGGAAGAAAATATAATTCACAACAAGAAATTGTTAGTGAAGAAAGATATTCAAATTGATAAAAATTATATTGTTCACAGTGAAGAGAATTCATTATTATTAATTTTGTAAGGTGTTGTTGTTTGGTAATTAAATTAGTTGTTGAACAAGAAAGTTCAATAAGATTTGGAGATGAAATAGTTAACATATTAATATTATTACATAATAGCTTTCTTAAACTATTATTTTCATATTCAAATGAATTAATGTTATTTTGAGAAATATTAATCGTTTCTAAAGAAGAAGGTAGTTTAATACTGTTAATGTAATTTGAATTTATGTCAAGTGTTTGTAAAGATGATAAGAATGAAAGATTAATATCACCTTCTATTTGATTATTAGAAAGATCTAATTTAATTAAGTTAAGAGAATGTAAATACTTTGGTAATATCTTCAAATGTTGAAAACTTAAATCTAAAAATGTAATATCTTTAAGTTGTAAATCATTTTCATTATTGTTATGATGATTTTTTAAAATAGTTATTGATTCTAATTCTTTTGAAGTATGTTTTGGAGATTCTCTAACAGGTTGAGTTTGTCAAGATAATTGAATAAGAGTTTTCTAGTACTTTAAAAGAAACTTTTAAAACAACAAAAAAAAACAAACTTGTTAATTATAAGTTTTGTTTGGTTCATTCCATTTTAACAGTTCTTCTTTTTCAATTTCTTTTTATGATAATTATTCTTCTTAAAAATAATAATTTGAATGATAAAAAGTAATTTGAATATAATAAGTCATTGTTTCATTTAAAATAGATATAATAAAAATGGTTTTTTTTATTCATAAGTTATAACTACCATTATCTTATCTTCCACTTCATTTTGTTTATTCATAACATAGTAAATTATCAATAACGTTTTAATCTTTCATTTATAAAAGAAAGTCTTTCATTAAATAAAAAAGAGAAATTAATGTTTGAACCTCATTAATAAGAAGATAGTTGCAAGTAAATAACCACTTCTTATTGGTATTATTTGGCTCATTCCAAGGAAGATGAGTGTTGATTCAATTACAGCATATCCATTTGAACAAAAATAAATGTAAAGTAAAGAGAATATATTCTTTTCTTAACACCCCCATTCCTGAATTATTCTTTTAAGATTCTTGTAATTATAAAATACAATATTTATCATTGGTTGAGTTGGTATTCTTTGCTTTTATTTTCTTCTTCCTTCTTTTGTTAAATTTAATTGATTTTGATTGTTTAATCTTTCTACTTTGTAGAACGAGGAGTTGATTCTTCTTTGAAAAATTTCCATTGTCAGACAATTATTTTCATGTCAATGCTTCTCTGCTATTGTTTTATCTTCTTAGTCTACATCATTTTTATTTGAACCTTCATCTTTCTTCCAATACTTTCTTTGGTTCTTATCTTCTTCAACTTGTTCTGAATTTGTACTTTATTTATATTCTTTAATGAACAAGTATTTTGTCTGAAATGCACCAAAAACATATTAATAACATCATTCAAAAAGAGTCTATTATGAGATTAATGATTATGTGTTAATATTGTTCATTCTATTCTTCTATTTAATAGTACATCTTTCATAAAATAATTAGAATAAGAATGAAAGTATTGACTACATTAAAGTAAAGGATATTGAGACTGTATGATTTAAGAAACTTTAGTTATGTTGAATGAAATACTTTCCATCCTTTTTAATTTAAATGACTTAGATATTATTCGAGTTTGTACGACTATAATAGTTTTGTTTGATTAAGAAAATGTTGACAAGACTGTTTATTCTATTAACACAAACATTACATGTTTCTACTTCATAAAATATTGAAGTTATTTGTTTATCTCTATTCTATCTCTAGATTTGTTTTTACAGAATTTGTTTGAAAAACAGCAGATTAGACATGAACAACAATTATTTTAATTCATAATTATCTTATTTTGTCTAATTCAGTTATTGTCTTTTCAGGATTTAATTATTCTTGTTCGACCAATAATTAAATGAATGCAACAATTTCATTTAAGATAACATAATGAATTGTATAATTCGTTCATTTCTTTATTCTTAACAACTCATTTGTTGATTTATTTTAAACAGATTATAGCTATCAGTTGTTTTTTTTATGACTCTATTTCATCTTGATAGAAGTGTATTTTATTAATTTATTGAACCAATTTACTTCACATATAATTTATCATATTCTGTTTAATAATAACAACACAAAAAAATTATTAAAATTATAGGGAGAATAAATCCAGTCATAAATTATGTTATTAGAGTTTCATTTTTGTTGGTTTTAGTTTAGAATTATTAATTCACGAAATAAAAACTGTTAAATCATCAACTCTTTTATTTCTTCTATAACCAATATTATTATTTCATTTAAATAAATGTGTTATTATTTAGAGAAATGCTATGTTATTATGTCTTCAAGACTGAATACATAACTTAGAAAACAATTAAATGAATCTTTAACTTAATATATGTGTCATTTTACATTTATTCAAGTTGTAGAAATAGTAATAAACATCCAAGAGAGTTAATAAAGAACAAAATCAATTGGTTAATCAATAAAACATTATCTCAATTATGTTTAGAGGTTAATTCTATTTTAGATACAAGTTACATCAAAGACTCAATTTTTGTTTCATTTAAAATCAATCAAATAATTTTTCAACTCAATCATTCAATTAGTAAAAATCATTGTGCTTCACCATCCTTGTGTTGTTGTGACTTTAATGCCTTTCGCTTTGCTTGTCTCTTTGAGAGATTCTTCCCTTTCTTTCTAACATCTGGAAGAATTGCTTGTTTCCCAACAAAGATCTTTCTTTTATATTCATAAGGTACTTCACTAACTCCTTGTGCTCCTTGAAGATCTAAGTTTGTTAGATACAATGATTTATAGTTATAAAAAGAAATTGAAATGAAATGAAAAACAAACCAGTGTTGACAATAGTTGGATTTTCTAATCCAAATGTATGTGCAATGTCAATGAGATTTAACTTCGATAACTGAAAGATATTTCCTAATTTCAATGTGTTATAATTTTGAATAAATCTACGATATGCATCCCGTGCTTCTAAATGTACATAATATTGTTTACTTACATTTTTTTTCAATTTTTCTTCAATACTTATTAATTCATTCATTTCAAATCCATATTGACGAATTTTTCTTTTTTCTTGTAATTTTTCTACAAACTCTTTAGATGATTCAGGAATCATTAATAACATTTCTTTTGCTCCTTTACATTCAACTTTATCAACATCTTTAGGTATATCTACAAAAATACCCATATCAACTCTATCAATTACTCTTTCTTGTGTAGTAAAAACTACACATGACTCACTCTTATTAATTCTTTCAATTGTTTCTTTTTGTTCTGGAATTGACATCTTTGTATGTAATACAATTCCTTCACATACATCTAATCGACTCATAATATCTTGATAAAAAATAGCTTCTTCATTTGAAAAGAATTTCATAACAATTTTCTTATTTCTAGGATTTTTAGCTATTGTACCAATTATATCATTCTTTCTTTTTAACGGATATAACACATATCCAACTTCTTGTTCTTGTTTTTTTTCTTCTTCAAATTTATATCTAATTCCTTTTTTAATACTGCTTTTAATAATATCTTCATCTATTTTTTCACTTGACTCTAATAAAACTTGACATTCTGGAAGTCTATTAAATACTTTAATATAATCTTTCCCAATTCCCATACTTTCATTTCTGTTCATTGACGTACATCCTACAAATTCTAAGTTTGGACATTTAAACTCTTCATTATTAACTATTTGATATAATATTGATCCTAACGTAGTTACAATAATTTCATCTTTTCTCATTACTCCTTTCTTTTCTTTGCTCTTGTTCTTAGCTCCTGTCCAACAACTAACATTAACATCTACAAAATTTTTAATTATCTCCCTTGTACTAATCACTTCATTAGAATCTCCACAAATAATAATAATAAATGGTCCTCCACGCTCTGGATCTTCAAGATCTTCTTCCTTAATATCTGCAAATGATTTAGATAAATAAATACTTCGTGCAATAACTGCTGAACTAATTCCTTTATGTGCTGGACATTCTACTATAATACTTTTTCCTTCATTTAGTTCTGGAAGAATTTCTTGTTGGACTTGGTTAAGCTGAGTAATACCCATTCCTTCTAATTCTTTCCCAATGACTCTTTTCATTTTTTCTTCAAGATCATACATTTCGTTGTTTATCTTAATATTTCGTTCTTCAATTAAGTCAGTACATTCTATAGCTTCTTTATCCCCACATTTATGAAGTCGTTGTGCCTTGTCTTTGTCAGACATAACCCTATGTTTTTTCTTTTTCAGTTTTTCCTTTTCTTCTTTTCTGTCTTATAAAACGCATTTCATCTTCATAACTGGATCTATAAAAACACTATACTTATGGGTGATATGTCTGAAGATGATTCTTCAATACTAATTAAAGATGAGCCAATGAATAAAGAAGAAAATACTGTAGACACAATATTAGGAACAAAAGCACTTATTACCACTGTTTCAACAATTTCTTTTGTGATATATGTTATTGCCTTTATTATATTATTAATGATTGATTCATGGGTAACAATGTTATTAATGAAAATTATGGAGCACATTTCAATGAAATATATTATTATTAATATTCCACTGATTATTTTATCAATACTTATATTTATTGAAGTAGGATTTACAAAAGGAACAATTGGAAGAATAATGGCAATAATTAAGTCTTCAATTATAATTGGAATAATACCTATAATTTCATTAAGATTAGATACTATACTAAAAGGGGATGTAATTTATTATTTTATTCCAATATTTGTAGTAGAAGGAATAAATATTATAATAAGAATTAATACATTTTATTTCAATTATAAAGATATTCAAAAACATAAAGAAGTTTTTGGGTATAGTTGGCAATTAGGAATAACAATACTTTCAGATATAAGTAGAATTGGTGGAGAAATATTGATTATTTTAGGATTAACAGAAAATTCACAATTGTATGAGAATTATTTATGGTGTGGAATAATGTTTATAGGGTCATTAATATTATACTTTATTGGATTTATATTTCTGAAAGAAACAAAGACATATACTGGAATATTAAAGAATATAATGAGAGTATTATTTATTATTTATGGAATAACACAAATAATATTAATAGTATTAAATACAGGAAAATATCATATTTGTAGTATACTTGTAGCATCAATTCCAACATTAGTTTATTTATCATTTATACATCTTTGTTTTATTGTTTTTCCAATTCTTTATTTGTGTATATTCAAAAAGATTGTAAAGTCACATCTTGATGATAATACTACAACTTCATTCTTACATGAAAATTAATTTTATATTTTTTTCTTTATTTAATTTTACTTTTAATCAAAACAAAAACAACAAATAATTCTTTCAATAAAGAAGAAAATAACAATTCTTTTTAAGCACCAGGATTTTGTCTATTTTTTGGATTAAATCCACTAGACAATTCATTCATTGATGCTGTGGGATGAAGTGCTGCACTTTTCATACTTGGAAGATTTCTATTTTCTGGGTGTACCCATGGGTGTTCCATAAGTTGTGCTGCTGTAGCTCGTTCTTGTGGATCAACAACAAGACACTTATTAATAAAGTCTTTTGCTTCTTCTGAAACCCCTTTAAAGCATGAGTAATTGAATGTATAATCTCCTGACATAATTTTTTGGAATAGTTCATCTTGTGTTTCTCCAAAAAATGGTAAATATCCTGACAATAATACATATGTAATTACTCCAAGACTCCATATATCACATTCATGATCATAACTTGACCCTTCTAAAACTTCTGGTGCTACATAACTTGGTGATCCACAACATGTAGTCATTGCTGTATTTCCATCTGAATTATCTTTTGATAATCCAAAATCAGCTATTTTAACAATATCTCCTTTTGGTGTTGCACATAATAAATTTTCTGGTTTTAAATCTCTATGACCTATTCCATTTGAATGAATATAACAAAGTGCTGAAAGAATTTGATATACAATATCACTTGCATCTGCTTCTGTAAAACTTCCTCTTTGAATAATTTGGTCATATAACTCTCCTCCTGACATATATTCAATAACCATTAATATAGTTTTTTCATCTTCATAAACATCATATAATTTAACTACATTTGGATGATTTGATAATTTTCTCATTACATCAATTTCTCTTCTTAATAATTTTAATTGGTCACTACTTTGTGATGTTTTATTAACTTGTTTAACTGCAACACTAACTCCATCCTCTTTTCTAATTCCTTTATAAACTACTGAAAATGCTCCTTGTCCAATTTCATTTTCTTTTGTATATTTCTTATCAAATTCACTTCTATCTGGAAATTCTTCAAATGTCTCTTCTTTCTTAGCTTCTTTTTGTCCTGCAAACTTAACTATAACATGAACACTAACTTTTCCTTTTTTGTCTTCTTTTTTCTTTTTTAACTCAAACCATCCATCAACATCTTCATTCTTTTCTAAATTAATTTCTACTTCTCCAAGTACTTTATCTGAAAATCTTTTTGGTTTATATCCAATTAGTACTATTGTTCGACTAACACCTTTCTTTTGACTGTCTGGAACTTCAATTGTAAATGTCTCATTATATTTTGGTGTTGAACTCTTTTCTGCTGTTCTTGTTTTAAGTGCAACTGCTAAGAAATTAGCTTTTAACTTAAAATATGAATCAATCCCTTCTCCTTTATGAGAAACAGTATTCTTTGCTTCTAAAATCGTGATTTTAGCACTAATATGGCTCATTTGATTTCTTAGTTTTTTCTTTTTCTTTTTTATTTCTTTTTTTTTAAAATCCCTTTATTTATCTCTTCCTTATTTAAAAACCCCTTTTAAAAAATACCTTTATCTTATCTTCTTTTAAACAAAACTTCTCTTGAATTTTTGATTTATTTCTATATATGTTTCTCGCTTCTTTTTTATTTGCAATGACTAGCAATCCACTCCATCCCTTCTTTTAATCCTTCTCCTGTTACTCCACTTGTTTCAAAGATAGACCACGTCACATTTTTAATTTCACTTAATTTCATTTTTTCTGTGATTTCTTCTACACTCATACAATGCTTTTTGTCATCTTGTTTGTTTGCAAAGATTGCAATAACCGTTTTTTGTAAATTGTTATCTCCACTTATTATTTCTAATTCTTTACTTGCAAGTTCTATTCGTTCTCTATCACAACTATCAACAACAAAGATAATTGCATTTGTTCCAGAATAATAACATCTCCAATACGGTCGAAGATTTTCTTGTCCTCCTAAATCCCACACCTTAAATTTCATTTGGTTATATTCTAACTCTTCTAAGTTAAATCCAATTGCTACCTTTTTAATTTCTTTTTTGAATTTCTTCTATTTGTCAATTAACAAACTTGGAACTGTCATAATTGTTTCTCCTGATGCAATTCTATATAAAATTGTTGTTTTTCCTGCTGAATCTAATCCTAATATTAACATTCTGACTGGTGTTGAAAATAGTGATGAAATGTATGATATCAATCCTCCTAGTCTTTGTAAATCAATCCTTATTGAAAATTATTTCCTAAATATCCTTCCAAACCCATTACCTACTCTCTTTTTTTAAGTTCCAACCCTCTTTCTTTTTTCTTTTCTTCTCATTTACTCATTTTTTATTGTCTTATAACGGTCTTTATTCTTTTATTTTAATTGTCTTTTATTATTCCTCCAACTCAAGCTTTTCTTTTTCTATCCCTTTCATTTTTTCTTCTTTTTCTTCTTTCTTTTATTTCTTTTATTTCTTTTATTCCTTAATCACTACTCCACTACTCTCTTAATCAACTCACCATCATAACATACTTCCTGACTTCTTGAATCTTTCATTTCGTCATTCATCACCATTCTTTTTCTTTTTATTCTTATTTGAGTCTATTCTTAATTTCAGTATGGAGTTATTGCAATGAAACAGAAGTAAGTGGTTATGTCAGTACCAAAACTCTCATGTTTTGTTTAATTCCTTATTAGTCTTCTGATGGGTCAAACTTTTGTATGTTGTGGGTTATTGAATAATTCTATTTAAGTGTTTCTACAACAATTTGATTCATGGCAGCAAAGTGCTTAATCAAGTGTGGCATTTGAATAAACAGAATGTAAGTACCACAAAAAACTCTAAATGGTCAATGAATTTAAGATTCTTGGACAATAAAAAAGTGAACCATCCACAATGATATACAAATTACAAAGACATTAATCAGACAATATTCCACTGAACTTTGTGTTGAAATACATATCATATCCATTTATTTTGCTATTAAAAGAGTAAAGGCTCATACTTGAAACATGATAATTGAAAAGTATTAAGTTAATAGAATAAGAAAAATAATACTATCAAACACCCATTTGTTTGAATAAGTAAATACCTCTTAATTTTCAATAACTATTGATGAGTTAGTAACCTTTTGTTTTGTTTTCATATTTTGTTACATTATTTATCAAACATGATGGTTATGATGTATGTTTACTACCAAACAACATCCACTGTGTATATTAACACTTACTATGAAAAATAATGTTATTTATTCTACCTTTTCTTCAAACCACCATTTTAATTAATAGATTGATAAAAATAAAAAATTCGATAAAATGAAATGGTTTATTTGATACTTTATTGTTTAAGAGATGAAACATTTTCTAATGAATATGTTTTGTTGATGAAATTACTTCTTGTGAAACAGTTCTTCAAGTGAAAATAGTATAACTTAAATAAGGTATTCAATAAACTAGATGTTTTAAAGGATAGAATTTGTATTTAAAGAAGAATAAATTCTCAAGATAATATAATTTCTATTATACTTCATACTCATTACATTCTTTATTATTTAAATTATTTTTTATTATTTCTTTTCTTCTAGTTCTTCAAACATTACTTTTACGTTCATGATATTTGTATTTCAACTACTCTTTTCTGTTTTAATCATTTCAGTATAACATTATTATTCATTTATATGTATTGTAATATTTCAGTATTTTAAAGAGTATGTTTTATCAAGTTTATAATATTATGATTCTTATAACGAAGTATTTATCTTTCTATTCTTTGTAACAAAATCATTTAATGTAATATTCAAGATAATGTTTAAATGGTGATTAGTCTCACAGTTTTAAGACAGTAATGTATGTTAAAATAATTATCAATCCAAGAAAATGGTTTATTTTATAGTATTAAGTTTCTCAATAGAGATTTATTAGTTATTTGTGAATTTTATACCAAAAGTATTAAAATTCAACTCAAAGAAACACACAATAAATGTTCTGATAAAACACTTTCAGTTTCATTAATGTATATTGTCTTCATTGAATTAACGAATCAAGTTTCAATGTGTTATGTACATTACAACAATTATTGATTTTGATATTAATGAGAAAGATAAAATGATTAATAAATCTTGTTGGTAGAATGATAATTGTATTGTTTGTTATTAGAAATTACAATTATTTTCTCATTATTATCAAGTTTATTGTCATTTTCATATAAATAAACAATGTCATGTCATTTTATCTTATTTTATGATTTGTTATTTGAAACTTATGTTAATAATTGGTATTTCATAATACTCATGAATTTAGAGAATATTCTTGTAATTGCATTGAATTTTATTACATAATGGAAATAAGATATGTTAAATACAAACTAAATGATTGATTTTTTGTATTAAATAAGGGTGTTTCTATTGACACATTCACTTTCAATTGAACAAATCCAAATATCTACTTTGTTAATAGAGTCATATCATGAATTTCAATGAAGAATGTAGATGAGTTGCTTAAAACGATAGAGTACAAAGGATGTAACGAAATATTAGATTTTTATAAGAATAGAGTCAAAATCTACACTTTTCCACAAGAAATTTCAAGACAGATTATGTGTTTCAGTCATCCACTATCAATGTTTAAATTCAAAAACAGAAAGTGTTTCAATGAATGTAGTTGAAAAAGACGAAAGAGGTGATATGAATAGAGAAGATGATGAGGAGAAAGATTAAATAGAGAAGGAAGAGATGAAAAAGAAGAGAAATAAGAAAGATATAAATAGAGAAGAACTTAGAAAAGAAAAGAGAGATGAAGACTAAAAATAAAAATAGGTTTTGATAGGAGGAGAGATGAAAAAGAACAAGAAGAGAAGAAGAAAAAAACAGAACTCAACTAAGAAATAAACAATAATATGTCAGTTAAAACAGGATGGGGAATAAAAGAAGGAGGTAGTTGGAAAACATGGAAAAGAAGAATGTTTAAACTAAGTGAAGGGAAAATAGAATATTTTAAAGATGAAGGGATGACAAAAAAAATGGGAGATATTGAATTAAGTAAAGTCACACATGTACTTGCAGTAGACCAATATAAAAAAAGAAAAAATCTAATAAGAATTATTACACCATCAAGAACATATCATATTAGTGTCAATGAAGAAAGTGATAGAGACTCATGGGTAGAAGCAATAAGAGGAATGATTGGAGATAACAAAGAGAAGAAGACACAAGAAGAAAAAGAAGAAAATAAAATAAGTATGGAAGATTTTGATATTATAACATTATTAGGGAAAGGAGCATTTGGAAAAGTTATGTTAGTTAAATATAAAAAAGAAGGAAAAATATATGCAATGAAAACAGTTGAAAAAGCACAAATAATTGATAGTAATGAAGTAGAACATATATTATCCGAAAAAGTAGTATTATCACAAATTAATAATCCATTTCTTGTTAATATGCATTATTCATTTCAAACACCAACACATCTTGTATTTATTTTAGATTATTGTGCAGGAGGAGAATTATTTAGTTATTTACAAAAACATCCAGCAGGATTACCAGAAGTAGATGTAAAATTTTATGCAGCACAAATAGTATTAGCATTAGAACATATGCATAGTACAGGAATTATTTATCGAGATATTAAACCAGAAAATATTCTTTTTGAAAAAGATGGATATTTACGAATGACAGATTTTGGATTAGCAAAAAGTACAAAAAAAGGTACTACAAACACATTTTGTGGAACACCAGAATATCTTGCACCAGAAGTAGTTGAAGGATTAGATTATAATGAATATATTGATTGGTGGGGATTAGGTATTTTAATATATGAAATGTTATTTACACAATCACCGTTTTTAGCTGAAACAATGGAAGAATTATATGAAAATATTTTACAAAGAGAACCAAAATATCCATCAACAAAACCAATCACAGAAGAATGTATGAATTTTATTAATAGTTTATTAATTAAAGAACCATCTAAAAGACTAACTGATCCTGATCAAATTAAAACACATCCATGGTTTAATGGATTTAATTTTGATGACTTATATAAGAAAAAATTAACACCACCATATGTTCCAAAAATTCAATCACAAACTGATACATCAAATTTTGATGATGAAATTACACAAGAAGAAGTTGATTTAAAAACAGGAGTTGAGGTTGTTGCTGACAATAGATTTTTTACAGATTTTACTTACGTACAAAAATAAAGATAACATTTAATGTGAAAATAAAAGTTTCAAACATTTTTAAATATTATTTGTTTTAAATTAAAACAAACATAAAATAAATAATATAATTTCACTTCATCATTTATTTTTTATTTTTACTTTTACTTTTTCTTCTTTAATAGAATAATACAACTAATAAAATAATAGTAATAATACTATTGATTTTATTACTTGAACATAATAATGTACAATCCAATGACAATGAAATTCCTGATGCTCTTGAACATTGTAAATAATTATTACAATTAACTATACATTGACTATTATCATTATTAGATATAATTGTATTTGATGTACATTCAGGATATACAATACTACATGATGTTAAATATGCCATAAATGGACAATATGGTGATTTTAATAGCAATTCTTGTTGGAGTTCTCTTGCTAATGCATCATTCAATGCCATTTCATATTTTGTGTTTGAATAAATTGGATAATGAGGTGATGGACAATAACCAAATGTTTTTGATGTAGTTGTTATTTGAGAACATGTATCATCAGGAATGCATTTAGCAAATGAGTCAGTTAATTGTTCACATTTGTGAGTACAAGAATAATAATGTTGCAATCCATTTCGATGACATACTGTTATTCCATTAAGATATGTTCCATCATTATTTTCTTTTAATTCACAAAAACTACCTGGATATCCATAAAAACATGAAGATGTTCCTGAACATGTTGTTTTAAAAGGAGTTGTTTGATTACAACCTAAAGGACAAGTAATAGAATAAATTTGATCTCCATTACTACATTTAACTAAATTATTTCTGTCACAATAAAATCCATCTTCTTCTTTTAAGTCACAATAAGAACCATTGATATTTGATATAATCAATAAAACAAGAATATAATAGTTGTTATTCATAATTTTTATTCCTCGTTCTATTTACATTTCTTATTTATAGAGGAAGTTTCTTTAAATAAATTTGTCTTTTCAGTTTAACATATAACAAAGAAATTCTTTAGTTAAAGTAATTTATAAAGAAAGAATAATGAAATAAAACAAATGAATTAGTTTGTAAGTAAGATACTTTCTAAATTATAGAAGTCAATAATATTTTTAACCATCATATAATTATTTAACATTTCTTTTGGTCTACAAACTAATGCCCATTTCATTCCTACACTAACAAAGTCTTTCCATTTTCTTTCTTTATCTCTTTTAAATGAATTACAAATCCATTCTCCCATAATTATAAATAATTCTCCTAAGATTCTTCCACATTCATCATACATTCCAAAATATTTTAATCCATCACCTAAATCTCCTCCACAACAAAGAATATTTCCTAATTTTTTTGCACATTCTTTATATACCATTCCTTCTTTATTTATCATCTTATTTGGATGAAACCAATTATTATCTTCTCTTTGATAATAAAAATATTCAAGAAATTCAATATAACTTTCTATTGCCTCTTTTTTTTCTTCATTTCCATTAATTTCATAATATCCTTCTTTTTCTTTACTATTCATTTCTATATATTCAAGAATTCCTCCTGAAAATTGATTAATTTGATTTAGTTTTTGTTCATATTCAATAACCCCTCCATTAATTTTAATCCGTTTTCTTGGGGTTTCAAAGATATTATTATACCATTCTTCTAGTTGTGTGTTATTCATCTTGTTATTGTTTTCTCTCTTTTCTTTATTTTTAATAGTTCTTCTTGTTTAAAAATTATTTCAATTTGAAGTTTAATTAAAAGTATCAATTTATTTTCTTTTTTAAGCAAAATATGTTAAACTCTTCTTTTTCTTGCTTTGAACTTCTAATATTCCTTGTTGGAAATCTTCATGTCGAATTTCTATTGCTTCTCTCCTTAATGCAATCATTCCAGCTTCAACACAAACTGCCTTTAATTGTGCTCCATTAAAATCTTGTGTAGAACGTGCAAGTTCTTCAAAATTAATGTCATCACTACACTTTAATTTTTTACTATGGATTTGTAAAATATGAACTCTTGCCTCTTCATTTGGTGTTGGAAACTCTATCTTTCTATCAAATCTTCCTGAACGTAAGAGTGCTGGATCTAAAACATCAATTCGATTTGTTGCCGCAATAACTCTGACATCATCCGTTTTACTAAACCCATCTAATTGGTTTAATAATTCTAACATTGTTCTTTGAATTTCTCTATCTCCACTATGTTCACTTTCCGTTCTTTTTGTACCAATTGCATCTATTTCATCAATAAAAATAATTGCTGGTGCTTTTGATTTAGCAAGCTCAAACATCTCTCTAATGATTCTTGACCCATCTCCAATACTTGATGAAACAAGTTGTGGAGCTGCTAATTTTAAAAACGTACTTTTTGTTTGTGCTGCACATGCTCTTGCCATTAATGTTTTTCCTGTTCCTGGTGGTCCATATAAAAGAACTCCTTTTGGTGTTTGAATCCCAAGCTTTTCAAATTTCTCTTTTTGTGTCATAGGTAAAACAATAGCCTCAATCATTTCTTTCATTTCTTTATCTAATCCTCCTACATCGTTATATGTTTCTGTTGGTCTTTCAATGACTTCCATCGACTTAACTCTTCCATCATATTGTTGTGGTAATTTTTCTAATATTAAATATGTGTCTTTATTAACTCCAACAAGATCTCCTGGTTTAAGGTCTTTGACATTAACAAGTCCTGACACTGGAAGAAATACATTAGATCTCATCGAAGTATTAATAACAACTCCTTTTGTTCCTACATTTCCTTTATTATCTAATCCTGACCCATCATCACTTTCTTCTGGTGGCAAGTCTAATATCTCAACTACATTTGATATTAAAAATGGTAATTTTGCAAACATCTCTATCTTTTCTTTACTTTCTTTATTTTGTTTATTAATAACTGCAAGCTCTTGTCGAATTCTTTCATGTTCATGTCTAATAACTCCTTCTTGCCTTTCCATTTGTTTAATTTGTTGTTTAATTTCTTCATTACTAAGTGAAAGAACATCTGCTTCATTTAATGTAATCATTTCTTCTTCCGTGAAACCTTCCATGTGTTATATTATTTCTTGAATTTTAAAGTTCTATCTCACTTATTATGAAAAGTAATATCTCTTCATACTATTTCTTTTTCTTTTTTCTTGCCTTCTTTTCTTTTTTCTATTCACATACTTCATTTCTTATTTTTTCCTTTTTTCTTGATTCTACTTTTTTTGGAAAAGGGTTTTTTATTTCTTTTATTGAGTATTATTTCTATCTTTTATGTTCCTTGTTGTAAACTCCAAATCAGTACATACTCATTATGCAAGACAACTTGACCGATACACTTAGTATTTCAAATCCATATTTTGTTGTTAAAAAAAATGGAGTTGAAGTACATTATGATGGAAAGACAAAAGAATTTACAGATGGAGTGGATTGTTTTAAATGTGAAGCACTTGAATTACTTTTAATTCAAAAAGAAAAAGGGATAGAAGTAATTAATTATTCCTTTGAAACATTATATGAAATAGAAATCCAATACATACAAAGTATTAGTGTTATAAAAGAGTTTTTACATATTTTTCAAATGCCACCAGCAAGTAATATAAAAGGATATGTCAAAGAAGCGTCAATGTATTATTTAATTGAATTACAAAGAAAAACCTATAATATAGGATTTAGTAGAAGAATTAATGGTACACCAATAAGTTGGCCATTAACTAGTGTTAAAAATAATATTATTGGGATTATTGAAGGAAATGGAGTAACGTATTATAGATATGAAGAAGATAAAATATGTAGAACATTTTCAAAAGAAAATTTAATTAATACTAAAAGTATTGATAGAGATGAGTTGATAGGAGGAAAAACAATTGAATTTAGTCCATATGATTCTGGACTTGTTTTTGGTATTTTCTTTCCAGAAAGAAATAGATTTCCAGGAGTAATTGATTTATATAGAAAAGAAATTGGAAAACCATGTAAACTTATTAATACAATATCAGTATTAAATGGAACAAGTGTTCTTTTTAATTGGTGTAAAAAAGGACATATTTTATTAGCTACAACATCAACAGACTTTGATGAAACAGGACATAATTATTATGGAACTAGTATGTTACATTCTTTATATATTTCAGAAAATTCTAATAGTAGTGTAATTGAAAGTAAATTAGATAAAACATTATATAAAACACCTACAAATAATGTATTTACTCAAACTCTTATTCAAACTCAAGTTCAAGATGTTTCATTTGATCCTACTGGTAATTTTTTAGCTATTTTATATGGAACACAACCATCTAAATTAGTATTATTTGATACTTCAAATATGAATCAAATTTTTTCTATTCAAAGTTGTTTCTTTAATACAATTTCATTTTCTTATAATAGTCAATTTCTTGCTATTGCTGGATTTGGTAATCTTCCTGGTGATGTTGAAATTTATGATACAAAAGACTTTAAACGTGTATGTAAATTTGCTTCTCAATGTACTACTGAGTGGACTTGGAGTAATGACAATGCCTCTATTATTTGTGGTCATTGTTTACCAAGAAGACATTTTGATAATAGAATAGAAAGATTTGGAATTGATGGAAGAAAAATAGAACGAAGAGATGTCTTAGTAAAACACATTACCATGTTTGGTATTCCTTCAACTAAAGATGTTGTGTTTAAATACATTGAATATAATGAAGAAAATGAAATTTTTAAAGTAGCAAAAAAAAAGAATTAATTAATTAATTTTTTCTCCTTTTTCTTTTCATTATTTAAATTAATACATCTTTTATTGAATTTCTTGTATTTATTTGCTTTTTCTTTATAAATATATCTGTTATTCTTCTCCCATTGCTTCAGGAATTAATTGTGTAATTGCGTCTATTGGCTTTTTCCCTTCATCTCCATTCCCATAATTATCTTCATCTGAATGATCATCATGTGGATGAAAATCTTTCAAATCTATTTCATAATGAAGTCGTGTTTGGTGTGGTGTTTTCCCTGCTAAGTGTTGACTTATTTCAATCCAATTCTTTCCTATTTCTTTTACCATCTTTAATATAATTATGTCATCTTCAAATGTAAATCCCGTTCCATCTATTGTTGGATCAAGATGATTATAATATCGTTTTTTACATTCTTTAATACTTCTTGTCATTACTGTACTTTGTATTGCTATCCAATTATCTGTTCCAAATTCTTGTACTGCTTTGATTAATCTTGCATCTTCTTCTTCTTTCCATGCAACTTTTTTCATTTTTATTCCTTTCATTTCTGTTTCTTCCTTCATTGGTGGTTTTATCCCTTTGTTTGTCATCAATATTTTTGTGAGTTTCTTTTTTAGGTTTTAGTTATTTACACTTCTCCTTCTATTTCTTTATCTCTTTCTTTATTTCTTCTTCTTATCTTTGAACTTCTTCATATTGTCTTATCTTCTTTTTATATGATGTTTTCTCATCTTTTCATAATAACCTAACTCTATTACTCTCACAATTACTTTATTATTCTTCTTTCTGTGTTTTTCTTATTTTTTCTAACAACTCATGATTTGTATGTTTCTTATGAATTGTTATTTGTTCTTGACTTTTTGTTCAAATAATCAAACTCAAGTCAATGACTTTCATTTTTTTGTTAAGAAGCTTTTGTTATAATTTGTTTAACAGTTAGTTATTTCTCAAATAATTCATTGTTTTATCAAAGTAAAACTTAAAAATATTTGGTAATTTGTTTTGATATCTATTGTATTTCTATGACATTTTCTTCTTCATTTACTTTATTCTGTTTCTAAACCATGAGTGTAAATTTAATGTATTATCTTAGCAACTTGTCAAGCATACATTATTCATTGACTGACTCTATCCTTTGTGATGACAATGAATATTAGCTGACTACACTTTTACTACTTTATCAAATTTACTTATTTATTCATTCATTTTTCAAGTCATGTAATCTTATTTTCTTGTATCTTCTTAAAATCTTGTTTGTTATGCAAAACTAATTGGCACATTGCTCCATGTTATCTAAATTACATTTATCTTTTCACTAATTACAATAAATTCTTTTGCATAGAAATGTTTCTATAATATGTTAATTAGAGGTTTAGTCTTTCTTAAAAATATCATTAATCTATTGATTCAATCATCAAAACAAAATAACCTTTCAGAATATGTCCAATTGTTATTAGATACCTTAGATATGTGGTTATTTAAAGTATATAATCAACAACAAGCAATAGTTTTCTTTTTTAAATAACATTACATAAATTGAAAAAAAAAAGAAATGAAAGAAATGTGTTTTTATGTTTAATGAGCATACGCTGTTAGTATAAAATGTGTCTATTTATTTGAAGAAAAGAGGAAGGAATAATAGAAGAATAAACTGAGATAGAAGTGATTTATTAAGTTTTATTTCAGTTATAAACAAGACATGAATAAAAATAATTGTAAATAAAATAAATTAAAAGAAACCAAATAACAAATTTAATAATGAATTAAATGAAAGAAGAAAAATAATAATATAATAAATAACAATATATAAAATTTTATTCAATTGTTTCTTTAAAAATAATTTAAAACAGTGAAAAAATTAGAGTCACTTATTTTTATAAAAACTTTCAAGTTCGTTCCATTTACTTTCAAGTTCTTCAGGATTGTCTTTATTTTTTTGAACCATCTTGTTAAATTCCTTTATAATATCCCTTTTGTATGTTTCACCAACTTCTTTAATAAGTTTTTTCATTTTATCATTTCTAATTTCTGAAGCAATTTGAGATGCTTTTTCAACTTTTTCCATTTGAGCTTTTTGCCTTTCAAAAATTTGCAAATATTTTTGAGTATCAATACCTTTGTCAGTCAAAGTAATTTCAGAATATCTTTCTAATTCTTCAACACCATTATTTTCTTTTATTTCTTTCCATACTAAATCCAGGTCTTTATCTCCAATATTACAATTAGAGAATATTGATACATCAAACTCTTTTCCAGATGGTCCATATGTTTCTGGATCTCTTTCACAACATTCACATCCTTTTTCTAAAAGATAGTCAGAAGACTCATCACCATAAAAACAAGCAACAGTTCCTTGAAGATTGTTCATAAACTTTTGAATACATAATTTTAATCCATCACTCTTATCTTGGACATTAAACTCTCCAATACATATCTCTTGTTCTAAAATAGTGTTATCACGATCATACTCTAATTTTTTAAATAGAATTTTGTATGTTCCTTGGTCTAATGATGGAAGCTTAATTAATTCAGACGTTAATTGTGGGACATCAATTAATTTAATTGTTTGATTATTTTGAATGTTCTGAATAGAAAGTTGATTTAGTTGAATAACTGTATCGAATGAAATACATTTATTAAAGTCTTCAAATAAGAATAGTTTTTTACCACTCATTCCTTTCCATTCTGTTTTACGTACATACCAACCACAACCTTCTGCATTAATTTCTTTTTGATGAACTGAAGGTTCACAACTAACACCAACGGTATGTTCAATTTCTCTATTAACAAATGAATTTTTATGTTCTCCACAGAAAAATAAAGCAGTAATTTTTAGCTGCTTCATATCTTCTAATTGAGATGGTATAACAGTTTTTGTTGAAGCATCAATGACATTTTCAAATTTAATTTCTTTAATGATTTGGTATGTTTTTGTTATTGTGTCATTAACTAAAGCAACTAATTTTTGAATAAAACCTTCAAATGACTCTTTTAATTGTTCTTTAGTAATTTCAATAGAGTCACCATCATCATTACAATAATATGTTTGTGTAACATTAGAATCAGAAAATCTGTTAATAAGATCATATATTGATTCAGCAGCTTTTCTGTGTTTGTAATTCCAAGTATCAATATCATTATTAAATTTACTTTCTTCATTAATATTAAGCATATCTGCTGTTAATGAAAGAAAATCTCTTTGTCCAATCCTACAACTTACTTCATTAATTTTAATAGTTTTTGTCCTTGAAACAAAATATGATGTTATAGAAGTATGACAGTCATCTAAATTAATACCTAAGATAAGTTTATTTTTATAATCATCATTTTTTGTTGTATAAAATTCTGTTGTTGCATATTCTAAAATATTACAACAATTTACATTAATAATTCTAAGTAATATCATTTGATTTACTTTACAAGCAATAGAAATAATGTCTCTAAATATTTCAGGTGAATTTTCTGGAATAGCAATAATATATTGTAATTGTTCTGAACAACTTAATTGAACTTGAACATAGTCATTTATTTGTTTCATTAATAAAACCCATATTTCATATTCATCTGAAACAATTTTCTGACAATTAGCATCTTGTTCTATTTTACTTTTAAGTGTTTTAATATCTGTTAAAGATGAAATACATGACTTCTATATTATTAAGAAATTATTTTAAGGTTTATTGATTTAATTTATTTTTAACCAACAAACAGCCTTTAATGCATCATTAAAAAACGTTAATTTTCCATCATGAAAAGATATAGCTAAATCTAATGGTCTAATTCTTTCACATGTTGGATATGAACGTTCTATTATTGAGAAATAGATTTTAGAGTCATTAATAGTAATACCTACTATTTTACTCATTTAATTAATGTTTATTAGTTCTTAGCAAAAATATATGTTAGTATTAATGATGTTTAATATTAATTTTTTTTTTTTAATAATTTCCTAAAATATTAAAAAATAATATATTAAAACTATATTTTTTATTAAATAAACTATAATCTTTTTATTATTTTTATTTTTTTTTAAATTTTCATTATTGTTCTAAAAATACTTTATTTCAAATTTATATTTTTAGTTCTTTTTTATTAATTAATTATAGTTTAATATTATGTTATTATAAATTATTTCTTTAAAAATTTATCTAAAAAACAAAAAAGAGTTGTTGTAAAAATAAGTTTTAATAATATCATTTTAACAAGAATATAAGACTCTTAGATAAGGTACTTTCTCTATTATCAATTTTTTAGTTTCTAACATTATTAAGAAGATTATTCAAAGTAATGAAGTTATATTTTGGTTAATTTCTTTTTAATATGAATGATTTTTTTAAAATGAAAGAATAATATGTCGTCTTAATGCAATATATCTGAGAAGGTTAAATGCTTTTATTGTATTATTTAAAAAAAAACATATAAATTAGATAAGCAAAAATCATATTATGGTTTTATAAAACTGTCACGATAGGAGCAAAATGCCTATAGTTTAAGGTTATTTCAACAAGTTGCATTTAACATCTTATTCTTATTATTACTGTTCTATTTCAAAAAAAAGTCAATAAGATAATGTTTATTTAATCAACAGAAGTAAAGGTTACAAACATGTTTTTAATAACAATATTCAAAATTTACTATTACTTTGTGTAAAGAACTTTATCAAACTCGTTTGATTACAGATTTTATAGTTTTTTGTGTTTAGAAGTATTTGACTTTTCTTTATTTATTGAAAGACATATGACATATTCCTCATTATATTAGTTTTGTAAAATACCGTTTTATTTATTTGTTATTCATAATAAATTTATTTGGCTTTTTTAGAAGGTCAATTTTTTTAATTGAATATACAGACACTTAAAAAAAGTGGATGAGGAAATGAAGAGGTGTTTCAAATTCATAGAGGTTAATGTTTTATGGTTTTACATAATAAATGAGATATAATAGTTATTGAACTATTGAGAAAAATAAGACATTAAAAAGAATTGAATTAATTTAAATATTATTAATATCAAATTTTATAATTAATGATATTATGACAAAGTATTGATTGTGTTTTATGTCTTCAACGCTTAAATTAAACTCAATATTTTTAGTAACTAACGATGTTAAAACGTCATTACTTAAATCCTCACTTTCATTATTTTATCTACATATTGACCAATTAATGCATTATTATTTTCTTTATAAACATAAGTACTATTTAATCTGTATTTCTTACATCCAAATTCAAACAAATAACTATTTGATTGATTATATAAACAAAATGCACATTCTGGTTGTTTAATATCAAATTTCTTCATTCTTTTCATTCTTCCTTTTGATTCTAATGAAAATACAAATGATTGTGAATCATTTATATAATGACCAACTTTATCAATTTTAGAATTAACATATCCTCCAAATTTATTTACTTCTTCATCTTCAATAATAATTATTATATGTTCTTTATTCATTATTTTTTGATCAATTACTGATGTATTAACTTTTCAATTATCTTTATCTGAATCAAATAGTATATTTCCTACTTTTCTATTTATTCATCCCTCTCGTTATTCTTAATCTTTCTTCTTGTCTCTTCTTCCTTTCTTCATAACCAATGTAATATGTTTTCCATTCTTCTTTCTTCTTATTAAATTCTGCTGTGATTTTATTAATTTCTTCTTCTAATTCATTGATTTTATCTATTAGTTCATTCTTCGCTTTGTTTATTGATTCTTCATCAATATTACACTCTTCTATGATTCTTGACATTTTATCTTCTACTGCCTTTATTTTATTTACTGTTTCTTTTACTTTTTCTATCACTATTTTTCTTCTTCTTTCTGTTTCATCAATCCTATCAAATATGCCTTCTCTTCTTTTAATTGCTTCTGAATATGTTTCATCATCTTTTATTTCAAACACCTCATTTTTAATACTTCCTATATAATATTGATATTTCTTAGTAACACCATCAATTGATTGTTGAATGTTTGGAAGTGTTTCTACTACTTCTTTAATTAATTGGTTATTCTTGTTTATTAACTCTTCCATTTTAATTTAATTGATGTTTATATAAGTTCAAAATATGGATGTTTAAATAGGAAATATACGTTATTAATACATCAAGTCAAATATTATTTCTAACATCATTCTATTTTAAATAAATGTTATTTTTATCATTTTTACAATAACAATAAATATATAATAATATTAATAATATAATAATAATAAAATTATAATATTGTTATTTTCTATAATTAGTTTATTTTATTTTTTGTATTTTTTGTCAAAAATAACAAAAAAAAATAGAAGAGAAGAAGATTAAATTTTGTTTTATTTTTATTTCATCTTTTGTGATTTGAATTTTCATGTTTTATCAACAACACTTCAATCAAATTAATTTAATAAAGATAATAAAGAATGACAATCAGAAACAACACACAAACATAATACAAAATCAAATAATGAAATATTAAATAATATTTGATTATGATAATGTAATTTAATAAGAAATATAATAAATAATAATACAAAGAATGAAATAAAATAATATGAAAGAATAATAAGAAAATAAAAAGATATAAATGATGATATTAATAAATGAAAATATACAATATAATGTAATGATATATTCATTCATAAAATAAGAAATAAAGAAAGATGACATTCATTAGAATAAAAATAAACAACAAAGAAGAAATAAACAGAAAGAGGGTTGAAAAGATATTAATATGAAGAAATAAAACAAAAGAAGAATAATTTATTCATAAAATAAGAAGAAAAATTAAGTAATAAATAAAACAAAGAAATTATTTATTTTAATGATATATGATATGATTAATATTCATTAATTAATGAATAAAGAACAATTCTATCAACATTCATCTATCTAATTTTTATTTATTTTGTTGTTTAGATACTTTTCCAATTCAAACATAACAAATATTATTGTAGGGACTATTTAGTAATATTATTGTGTATTGTACAGAAAAGCAAACAAAACATAGAAATTCAATGTTATACAAGAGAATGAATTTCAATAGAAATAAATGGCACAATAAAATGAATGGTAAAATAAATACAAAGAGAAAAACACAAAGAAAAACAAATAAGAAACAAAATAAATATAATAATAAAGATAATACAAATAACAATAAATGGTTAACAATAAATGATATACAAGAAAGAATAAAAAGAATAACAAGTGAATGGAATAAAGGAGAATATTCAGAAATACTCAAGAAGTAAGAAAGTAAAAGAAAAAAGATGGAATGATATTCTTCAAGAAGTATATTCAATCAAAAAGAAAAAGATAAATGAAAGAATTAAAGAAGAGTTTAAAGAAAAAACAAAAGACATTGAAGAAAAAGATAATAAAATAAATGAAGAAGAAATTAAAAACAAAGAAATTGAAGATGTAAAGCTATAAGAATAATAAATAACAAACAAAGTACAATGAAAATACAAGAAGAAATACAAGAAAAGAAATTTAATTGAAGTGTTGTATTGTTTTGCAATTAATTGGTTAAATAAGAAATTATATAAGAAATTAAGATGGGAACAAATAGAAAGTATAATAAAAGTAATAAACATCAATGTAAATAATGAAAATGAATATATTAAATATATCAAAATGTCACATAAAATAAAAGAAAGCACTAAACAATACATTCAAGTGAAAGTAAATGATATAATAGAAGAGTAGAGTGTGATTCAATAATAAAAAACATCATATTAAAGAATAACTCTAATAAAATTGATGAAGAATATCTTAACACTCTCATCAATAAAGTAAAAGAAATGAAAATAGAAAAATGTACAAACATTAATTACTACTTTCAAAGAAAAGAAGCTGACCGATTAATAATAGAAATTAATAATAGATGGATATGGTCAGGAAGCAGAATGCAGGAACTGCAAGATGATATGAATATTTCAATGGTTATTCACCTCTATCTCCAAAATAAAATAATAAGAGATAAATTTGATGAAATAAAAGAAATCCTAAAGAAAATAAATAGACTAGAAGATCTAGTCAAGGGAAGAAAATGGTACAGAATAAAGTGCATCATGAAATTAAAAGAAAATGATGAAGAAGGAATAAAAGTCAAAGCACTAGAAAGAATAAAATACCTAAAATATATGATGAGAATGATAAAAGAAAGAATTAAATTTAATAAGGAAGAAA
>NW_001914954.1:0-54337 GCF_000208925.1 Entamoeba histolytica HM-1:IMSS | reverse complement strand
ATAAATATATCTCATTTATTACTTTCTCATTATGTTCATTTTGTTTCTTTAGTTTCTGATTTTGCGGTATTATTTTCTTTCAAAGCATTCTTCTTCATTTTGAATTTACGAAATGTACTTTTCAACCACTTATATTTCAAAGGATAAGTAAATTAATTTATTTAATATTCATTGATTGGTTTTAGTTGTTAATTATTTTAAAGTAATTAAACGTGACAATTATTTATTTATCAATTTGAAGAATGTTATTTATTATTAAAAATATTTCATTTTCATTTGAAATAAATAACTACAATTCTACATTTTTTTAATATTCTTCACATTATATTTTATTTAAACGAAAAACAACAAAATATTTTATCGAATGTTATATAAACATTATTGTTGTTTTTATTTAATTTTTACATAAAAATATATATTTTTGAAATAAAAAGAAATAGAAAATATTTAAAAATAAATGAATAAATTTATTGATAATATAACATAACGTGATGTTTTTAGTTATTGGTTTGAAATACAAACATCATTAAAACAAAAATAAATTTGTAATATTATGATTGAATAAAAATGAATAAATAATTTTACATAATTTTTGAAATATATTTATTATTATAATTTTTAATTTACATTAAACAATTATTTTTTTTTTTATTTAGTGACAATGATTATATTTTTATTCATAGATTATTAATTAGAATGAATGATGATAATGTTGTTAAATAATCAAAATAAAAGAATGAAATATGATTAAATTTATTTGTTATTTCATCTTCAATAAACAAAAGGAAATATTAACAATATTAATATTTTATCATATTAAATATTTTAATAATTAAAACATTAATTATTTCTTCTATTATGTTATTTAATGTAATTTTATAATTTTATCATTTTATTTAATTTTCATTTTCATTCCTTGTGTATTTATAATAATTATCTCATTTATTTTCTCTTTTATTTCTTATTCTTATTTTATTATCGTATTTTTATTTATCATTTATTATCTTTATTAATTTAATTTGATTGAAATGGTGTTGATAAAACATGAAAATTCAAATTACAAAAGTTGAAATAATAAAAATAAAACAAAATTGAATTTTCTTCTCTTCAATTTTTTTTGTTTTTTTTTTAACAAAAATGAAAAAATACTAAAAATAAAACAAGCTAATTATAGAAAATAATAATATTATAATTTTATTATTATTATATTATTAATATTATTATATATTTATTGTTATTGTAAAAATGATAAAAATAGTGTTTGTAAAAATAGAATAATGCTAAAAATACTAATTAACTTGATGTGTTAATAACGTGGATTAACTATTTAAACATCCATATTTTGAACTTGTAAACATCAAATTAAATTAAAATGGAAGAGTTGTATATTAAACAACTAGAAGAATTGACAGAAAAAAGAATAAACAATATACTATTTGATTCAGATAAAGATGATTGGAAAGAGAATACATCAGTATTTGATAAAAGAATAATGAATAAAGAACATATAATAATTATTATTGAAGATTCAGAAGGAAATAAATTTGGAGGATATGTTAATTCTAAAATTGATAAATGTGGTAGTACATTTAATGATTTTATAAATGATTCAAAATCATTTTTATTTTCATTAGAATCAAATGGAAGAATAAAAGGAATGAAGAAATTTGATATTAAACATACACAATATGCATTTATTTTATTTAATCAATCATATGATCGTTTGTTTGCATTTGGATTACTTGGTGATATTGAAGTTTATAAAGAAAATAATAAAACAAAATCATATTGTAAACAATCTTCATTTGAATATGAAGGAATATCAAATGCACTTTGTGGAAAACAAAATCCAGAATATTTCACACCAAAACGAATCATAGTAATTGAAATGAAATGATTCAATCTTGATGAATTGAAAATGAACTAAAAAAGAATAAAAACAAAACAATGAAGAATATGAACATTCTGTTCATCTGCCAATGAATGAAATGGTGAATTAAAAATTGACATAATTCAATGTTGATTTATTTTATTTCATTTGAAATTTTTCACACCCAATGAGGTGTTTTTTATTAAATAAGAAAAGAAATAAGAAAGAAATGAATAAACAATTTATTTGTATTATTTCATTGAATTAATTCATTATGAATAAAATGAATAAAATAAGAATAAGAATAAATAAAGAAATAAAGAAATGATAAAATACATTAACATATTTATGTTATTATTTCTTATTCTTTATTTCATTATTTCATCATTGAGTTATTCTATATTTCTTTTATTCTTCTCCTTATTATCTTTATCTTATTTTTATTTCTTTACTTTCTTTCATTATTTCTTTCATTTTGTTAATGTATATTTTATCATTCATGTAATCTGTCATTATTTCTTGTAAATTATTGAATTAATTTGAGTTGTAACTCATTATTTATTTCTTCTTTATTTTTATTATCTTTTTCTGACTCTTTCTTCATTTCTTCTTTCTCTTTTAATTAATTCTATATATTCTTCTTTATTTATCTTTTTTTCTATTATTTCTTTAACTTCTAGTTTTCATTTTGATATTTATGATATTTATTCCATAACAATAACAAATCAACATCACCTTTTCTTTTAATTTTAGTATTTTGTTTCTTCTTTGTTCATTATTTTATTTATATTGTTTTTCTCTCCTAATATTCTCTTTAGTTCTTCTAATATCATTCCTAGTATATCTCTCCTGAATTGGACTATTCCTTCTTGTATAATAACATAATAATAAAGTTAAGTAATCGAAGGAAATAATAAAAAAAATTAGCATAAAATTTAGACATATATAACGATAAATATTCAAAACTCACTTTGAAATAAAAGATTCATAAATACTATTAATGTTATCATACAAAATCAAACCATTTACAAATGTATTATTCGTCATTTTTATTCTCCAAACGATAAATGATATAGAATTAAATGAAATAAACTTAAATGGAATTTAAGAGTTGTTTTAATAGATAAGAAACAATAAAAAAGAGACTCTTCTTTTTCTTTGAAAAACAATTGAATTAACAATAAGAAAGGAAAGACTTTGTTGTAATTAAGATATTGGATAATGAATGAAAAAAGAAGTTAATTTTTACTATCACTGATTAAGAAATTTCGAATGATTCCAATAGTTAATAAATTAGCATTAAATCCATTTTCACTTCCAGTGTTATTTTTAATATAGTCATTTGTATATTGAGTTACTTTTTCTAAACTTTCATCTTGATCTATAAACACACAAAAATAAATGTTTTTATTTTGTGCTTTTGTTTTAACCGTTATTACTCCATCTATTTTTTTAAGACTAGCAGTGAAATGCTCAGAGATTTGATTAATGATATCTATATTATTCATATATAATAATATTACTACTGCATTTTCATTTTTAGTGGTGACTATAACTTCTGTTCCACTCTCTTCATTTAGATCAATCCCATCTTCTTTTATTGTATGAATATCTCGTTCTTCTGATGTAACTGATAATTGTTGTTTGTTTTCTGTTAATTTAAATTCTTCTAGAGATGGTTTAATGCTTCTTTTTTCTCGGGCTTGTAGAACAAATGGTGCAGAATAATAAGGTCCTCCTGGAAGTCCATTAATAACAAGACAAAGACGACTATGATGATGACTTCTTGAAGAAGAACAATAAGACTTACATTTATTGAACGTATATTTTTCTAAACCATCCTGTGTAGTTACTGGACCAATTTGGTTTTGATCACAATGATCTATTTCAATTATTCTTCTGTCTGATTGACATATTTTACAACTTTTTACTTCGTCACTTAAATGATTCTCAATAGCACTTTCTTTATGACAAGTAGCAGACATAACTGCTTTAATTACATCTTCAGGACGAAGATGATTAATAATTCTCCAATCTTCAGAAACAGTAAGTGTAAGAGTAAATGAACGAAATCGGTAAATAGTTTGACTGGACAAAGCAATTTGAGGTGGTTTAATATTTTTTGCATATAAATGACTTCTTTCAGGAATTTTACAAGAATAATTATTTTGATATGGGTCAGAATGTCTGTAGATAGAATAACTATGATTTGGATAACTAGGAGGAATGTTGAGAAACGGATACATCAGAAAGAACTGAAAATGGTAGTTTTGATTTTTCAACTTTTTTTTCACTGGAGTTATTTATTAAAATTTGTTTTTATGTTTTTTTTTACTATTTTGGAATATTTTTTCTTTAATAAAGATTGAATTTAAATTAGTATAATTTATTCTAAAAAGTGTAACTCATCGTCATGGAGTTGCATTGAAAATATGAAATGAAATTTACCTCCATTAATAAAAGATAATCAGAAATTATTTTATTGTCTTTTTTGTTTATTTTAAATCCCGTCCTTTAGAATTTTGTTTTAATGAAAGTTGATTTCTTTATAATTTAATTCTCTCTCTCTCTTATTTATTTAAATTTTTAATTATTAACAAAGAAAAAAATCAAAACAAAACAATATTTAAATTACTTGTTTTAAAATATCAATAAAAATCTGTTTTTCTACATCATATTTTTGTTAATGACTTAATTCAGATTCTTCTTAAAAACTAACCAATTCTGGTTATTCTTCTTTCTATCCATTAATTATACTTTTTTTTTTAAATCTCCAACAACATAAAGATGATGTCACAATGAATATTTCAGTATGAAGATTATGAGTAAATGATTTTATTTGAAATAATTATATGAAAAAATTAAGAAGAATGAAGAAAGTAATAAAAAGAAACAAGATAATTAAAAAAGGAGTTTATGAATCACTGATAAAAAAAAATGTTCATAAAAACAAAGGATTTGTTTAGTATTTTTGAAAAAGAGTAGAACAGAGAATGGATTGTAAAGAATAAAACTTCATTTATTTCATAAAATAAATAGAAAAATTAAAATAAAAAAGGTAATAAAATAAACCATAGAAATTAAATTGAAGAGAATTAATAAAAGAAAATATAAACTATATAATCATGGTAACTAAAAAATAATTTAAAAATTGAAATGGCTAAAAGAGAAAATAATTTTATCTTTGGAGATACATTAGGAGAAGGATCATTTGGTGCTGTTATTCTTACGACAGATAAAGACGACAATAAACAATATGCAACTAAAATTCTTGATAAACAACAAATTATAAAATTAAAAAAACATGCAACAGTAAAAAGAGAAAGGGATATTATGTCAATGTGTCATTCACCATATATAGTCAAACTATTTTATACATTTCAAAATCCAACATCATTATGTTTGTTTTATATATTTAAAAGAAAATAATAAATAAATAATAATATGTAGTTTATGTTTTAGAATTATGTCCTAATAGAGATATGAAATATTATTTTCTTAAATATGGCTCTTTTAGCGAAAAAGTTACTCAATTCTATATCTCTGAAATTACAATGGCATTAAAATATCTTCATTCATTAAATATTATTCATAGAGATCTTAAACCTGAAAATATATTACTTGATCGTAATATGCATATTAAAATTACAGACTTTGGAACTGCTTGTGTTCAAACTCCAAATGACCCTCCTAGAAAAAGTAGTTTTGTTGGTACACCAGAATATGTTGCACCAGAAATTATTAATGGACAAATTGGTTTTAGTAAAGCAGTAGATATGTGGTCACTTGGATGTATGTTATTCCAATTCCTTACTGGAGAATTTCCATTTAGAGGAAAGAGTGATAAATTAACATTTGATGCTATTAATGCATGTGCACCATCTTATCCTCATAATATGCCAGTTAATGCAAAAGATCTTTGTCAAAAATTAATGGTACTTGATATGAATAATAGAATTGGTGTAAAATCAACAGATGAATTATTATCTCATCCTTTCTTTACAGGTATTCAATTTGACTCTCTTCTTCAACAAACACCACCACCATTTGAAGCAGGAATGGCTATTCCTAAAATTGAAGATTTTATATATCCCGGATTATTAAAAGAAGGTGAAAAAGTTATTTTATATCGTACAGTATATAAACGTAAAGGAATTAGTAATACTAAACGTGACTTAATTTATACTGACCTTCCTCGTCTCTTTTATTGTGTTTCTAAAACTCCTAATATTAAAGGTGAAATTCCTCTTACTAAAGATACTTCTTATTTCATTAAAAGTGGATCACAATTTATTATTAGAGTACCTGGCAGAGATTATCAATTAGAAGATTGTCTTGGAGAACCTCAAGTATGGATTAATGCATTTGATGCTACTTGTCATAAATGGAAATAAAATTAACTTCATATTAATAATGAAAATACTCATTCAGTATTTCTTTTGATATTTATTATTCTTTCCTAAAAAAAAAATAATTCATTAAATTTAGTAGAAAAAAGATAAAATTTCATTTGATTTTTATAATGTTTATTTTTATTATCTACTTTCTTTGATTCTTTCTTTATTCATTATTTGGTTTTGTTCCATTATAAAATTATCATTCTTTTGAGAAGTTATAATTTCATTAGAATAAATGTTCTTGTTATAATCTTTCAGGTTAATTAAAAAAAATGAATTAATTTTTAGATATTTTTAATTGTTGTAATAGCATTTTGGTATTTTTAAATGACTGACTCACTTGACTTGGGAATATTGTATTAAGATTAATGTCTGCTAAATACAAAACTTCATTAATAAATTCAAAATCACTAAAAGTACCTTTTTGAACACACCAAATAAGATGGTTTAATGCTTCAATACGAAGACGTTCTCCACATTCTATTTCACAGTCATTAGCAGCATCAAGAACAATTTTAATACAACTTTTAATCATTTCTTCATTTCCACTTTTCCATAAATGAATTGTATTTAACACTTCTTTACATCGTTTTGGTCTATTAGCAATAGCTTTCGCATGTTTAGTTAGTAATAATACCATATCATTATATTCTTGACGATGAGAAAGAAGTTGTACTGCACCAATAATCTTTTCAAGACATTCTGCTTTGATAAAATCATCTTCTACAATTTCTGTTTCTCCCACAGCAAATTCAAAAAAATATAATGAATGTATATACTGAGCTTTTTCTCCAGCCAACATCGCTTGGAGTGCAAGTCCTATAGCTAATGGGGCATTAGTAGTAACTAACTTTTTTATTCTATTTAAGAATCTCTCAAATAAAACATCCCTTTCCATTGCTGATTGTGAATGTATTATTAATTGAAGTTCTACTTCAGCTATAGACTTTAGAGGCACTTCTCCAAGAGCTATGTTGATGTATTGATCTACAAGAGAAAGAGTTAAAGCACAAGAAGACTTATTAGAAATTTTAATTCGTGGGAAAATAGACAATGCCATACTTAAATCATTTTGTGCATCAATATCATTTACTTCTGGTTGAAGTAATAATCGTACAATTTTTAATATGAGAGATGCATCAGAATAAGATTTTAATATAACGTTTTGACGTTGTAAAGATTCAACAACAAGTCGAGCAATTTTACGTTCGTTTGAAGGAAGTAAAAGATTGAGTAAAGTTAAAAATCCATCAACTTTTATTGCATTTAACAAAGGAATTGTTCTTAAAGTAAGTTCTAATGCCATACAAATATGAAATTGAACACCAGTAGGAACTTGCCCTGAACATATACTTAAAATTGACTTAAATAAATGTTCTAATTGTTGGCAATAACTTCCTTTATTATACCAACTAAAGATTATACGAAGAATAGAAACTAGCAACAAAGCACCATCATTAGGAGATGTTAATCCACTGTTAACCATTTGAACAACCTTTGCTTGTATTGATTCAATAATATCAAAATGATATTCAGAAGATACATTAGGAAGTTTATCAAGAAATGGAGCTAAACATAATTTTAAATCAATTTTGCACATTGGAGAAGTTAAACCTGCAAGAATTTCTGGCATACAAACTAATTGTAAAGGTACTGGGAATGTTTCTATAAGAATTAAATAAAAGAATTCTTGTGCAGTTGTTGAACATTCAATCACTGTTTTCTGAAGATTCATTAAAATGGCTCTAAATAATGGTGCACTAAGTTCTAAAGAGGATAAATAACGTAATGAACGTAATGCAAGAGTACAAATTGGGGCAGCTTGATCTGAGACAAGATATTCAGACTCTACGACATGAGATAAAGCACGAAGTGATAAGGCTATGTGAGAAAGAAGGAATTGAATTGCTAATGTTGAGTTGTTACTAAATACTGGAATTGAAATAGTTGATAAATGATTCAATGCAAATACACGATGAGTTGGAAGACTTACAGTTCTTATTACAGTTAATAAAGCATTTAATGATCTATTTGCATAGTGTTGTCCTTTATGAATAGACGCAACAGCAACATTCATTAACATATAACAACGAACTACAGCATCAGGTATTTGAAGAATAAAAGAAGTAATAAGGTTTAAATCCATTTTAGTTTGTTGAAGATAAGTTTGAAATTCTTCTAAAGGATGAACACAAGTTAAATAAATTTGATAATAACATTGACTTGATATATTGTATGATAATGGTGTAAGAATATTTGTTAGTATATCTATTATTTCTCTTATTTTATCAAACTCAAATAACTCTTTCAATTGTTTAGATGATTTTCTGATATTACTTAACACAACTTCCATAGGAGGAAGTGAATTTATATTGTTTTTGTTTGTCTTTGGCATAAAAAATAAAAAGAAGATCTTTTTAGATCTTTTTATAGTATTTAATTAATAAAACTATAGTTTTATAATTCTCCAAATAACAAAAATGAATTGAAAATCAATGTTATTTGAAATTACTTCTTTTATTATTTTTTATAAACTATAATTAGTCATTATTATTGTTATTTAAAATATATTACTGTGCTATTGAAATAATGAATTAAATCATTAATATTTTTTGACTACAGAGGTTGTACGAAACAAAGAGTCAAAACATACAAAACAACATTTTATTTTGTTAAGTTTTGCTTATAAAAATTGTTTTATTTAATTTATTCCGTTTTAAAAATAAAAGTCAATTAAATAAGTATTAATAGAAATAGCTTCTATTGTCTATTACTTATTGGAGACTAATCCCATCCCTTTGTCTTCTTCTTGTAGCTCTACGGAGTATGTTTGGTTATGACTGAAGCAGTATTCCATGACATCCATCATGTTTTTAATCACAAGGTTTTTCATTTCTTTCTTGATGTTAATCTCAATTTTTAATTCTTTAATTAATTTATTACTTGAGTTATTTATTAATCCATTTATTGATATTACTACTGGAATTATTCTGACATATTTTATTTTCTATTTTCATTAGCATATTCTTTAATTCTTTATACTTATTTCTTTTCTTCAAATACACTTAATTAATAATGTGATCAGCCACAATAGTCATATCAAATATTAGACCAGTTTGATTCTTTTTATCTAATACGTATATGTCTGGTATTTTGTGGTATTGTCATTCACTTTTATGCATTATTTGTTTGTTCAATATCATTGTAATGTCTTTATATTTGAACACTGTTTCATATGGAGGTTTTATATTGATTATTTCCTGTTTATTTTCTTATCAATCAATATTATAATGCCTATATTGTCATATTTTTCTATTTGTGATTTATTATGATAAATACAAGATAGTAGAATGTGTTCTACTGTAGTTATCTTGTCTTTACAAAGTGTGGAATATTTTAATCTTTCATTTTTCATTATTTTTGATTTTCTATACCCACAAAATATTGCACCATCTTGCATTTTAGTTAATTGTAGGAATGCATTTTTTTAATATTGATTGACTTCCATGTTTTAACTGTAGTAGTTTTATCTACTCCTTTTGACTCATTCCATCTTCTAAAATATCCACTTATTTGATGACACTTCCATTTTTTGATGTATTTGTCAATAATTTTTTTATTTCTACTACTACTACTTCTTTTTCTTTTTTCTTTTCTATCCCTTCATTTATTATTTCTTCTATTTTTGTTTCATTTATTTTAGAATTAGTGTTTTGAATTCTATTCCATATTCCCTTCTTACTGTACCATCTATCTAATATGTTATTTCCTATTTCATTTTCTCTGGTACAGTAGTACATCACTGTTCTAACTAATTCAATAACATATTCGTCCCTTATATTTATTAATCATTCACCCATTTCTTCTATAATGACATACAACCTATCTTTGGAGTTTCCGGCACCAATGTATTTTGCCTTTCTTATTTATTTTCTTATCTCCTTTTCCATTTTATCTAAGTTGTCTTCTAATTTACAACTGATGCTGATTATCTGAAGATATTGATTACTTCCGTGTTTATTCTAGTAATATATCTTCTATTACTACTTTCATCAGTGTTTATTTCTTCCATCTTCTGATTCATTTTTTCTTTGATGGATTTACAATTGAAGGTGTCATCAATTTCGTCGGACTGCCATATTCATAAGTATTTATACAACTCCTCACCTTCAACTACGGGGATGTTTTGCATTCAATTTGGTATTTCCTTAATGTTTTTAATACCATTCCTGATTTTTTCTCATTCATTTCCATCCCTATTCCACTTATTATTTCTTTAATTTCATTGTGGATTATTCCCATTTCTTCACTACTTTCTGTCATTATTCTCATTTCATCCATATATAATGTGTGGTTTGCTTTTGGGAATTTCTCTTCGATGAATTGAGAAATTACATTCATCTGTATGATGAAGAGTAGAGGGGATAAGGAATCACCTTGTAAAATTCCTCTATTTAATTTAATACTACCTAGATATTCATTAAATTTATAGCCGATGAATATCTTCCATCTAGTCATCATACTTTCAATAATGTCAATGATGACACACTCATAATTAAAATATTTTAATGATTCAATTACCCATTCGTGGTTGACTGTGTCATATGCTTTCTTAATGTCATAATATGACTCATCATATTTTGGGTATTTCTATTCTTTTTGCTGATTTAACATATAACTATTAATTATTCCTTCTTTAGCAGCTAAAGATTGCAACTTACATCCCAGTTGATTTTTACTAATTTTAAATGATTCATTATTCATGTTAAGTCTTCTGTGAATCTTTTCTTTTAATATGGAGGTAAATACTTTCATAATTACATTTGTACAACTGATATGACGATAATTAGTGACATTATTCATATCACTTTGTGGATTAATAAAGTTCTTCCACTTATCATGTCTAATGGGATGTTTTCGGGGAAGTTCAACCATTCATTAAAGATATTGAGAATGATTTCTCTTGATGATGACATCCTTTTCAATAATACCCATATATAGTGTCTATTCATGGTGTTTTCCAGTTACTTATTTTCATTATACTTAAATTTAATTCATTTATTGTTATTATGACATTATCATAATTGAAATATCTTTCATTCCACGAGGTGATTTGTTTTATTTTCCAATTCTCTTTATTTAATATCACCTGTGTTTCATATAACATTTCCAATATTCTAAAGTAATATCGTTATTTGGGTATATTTCATTCTTTGGGTCTTTCTTCCTTATTCTAATTTTCTTGTTAGAATCAAACATGATTTTATTTGTATTGATTCTGATTATTTCATTTTTATTAAATTTAATTCTTTCTTTGATCATTGTCATCATATATTTTAGGTACTTTATTCTTTCTAGTGCTTTAACTTTTATTCCTTCTTCATCATGTTCATTTAATTTCATGATGCACTTTATTCTGTACCATTTCCTTCCCTTGACCAAATCTTCTAGTCTATTTATTTTCTTTAGTATTTCTTTAATTTCATCAAATTTATCTCTTATTATTTTATTTTGGAGATAGAGGTGCATAATCATTGAAATTTTCATATCATCTTGCAGATCCTGTATTCTGCTTCCTGACCATATCCATCTATTATTAATTTCCATTATTAATTCGTCAGCTTCTTTTCTTTTCCAGTAGTAATTAATGTTTGAACATTTTTCTACTTTCATTTCTTTTATTTTATTGATGAGAGTGTTAAGGTATTCTTCATCAATTTCAATAGAGTTATTCTTTAATATGTTTTTTATTATTGAATCACACTCTACTCTTCCTTCCATTATATCATTTACTTTCACTTTAATGTATTGTTTAGTATTTTCTTTTATTTTATGTGATATTTTAATATATTTAATATATTAATTTTCATTATTTACTTTAATATTTGTCACTTTTATTATACTTTCTATTTGTTCATTTCTTAATTTCTTATATAATTTCTTATTTAACCAATTAAATGCAAAACAATACAACACTTCAATTAAATTTTCTATTTCTTTCTTTTGTTATATTTATTCTTGCATTTTCATTATATTTTGTTTGTTTTTTATTATTCTTGAAATTTTACATCTTTCATTCATTTCTTTAATTGTATTTTTGTTTTTAATTTCTTCTTCATTTGTTTTAATGTCTTTTTCTTCAATGTCATTTGTTTTTTCTTTAATTTCTTCTTTAACTTTTTCAATTATCTTTTTCTTTTTGATTAAATATACTTCTTATTGATTATTATACATTCTTTTCTTTTTCCTTCTTACTTTTTGAGTATTTCTGATTATTCTTTTTTATTCCATTCACTTGTTATTCTTTTTATTCTTTCTTGTGTATCACTTGTTGTTATTCATTTATATTTGTTAATTGTATATTCTTTATTATTATTGTATTTACCTTATTTCTTATTTGTTTTTATTTGTATTGTTCATCTTCTAAATCCTTTTTCTGTTGTATTTTTATCATTATTATTATGCCATTTATTGTTGGTGATATTCATTCTATTGTATGACATTGAATTTTCATGTCTTATTTGTTTTTCTTTACAACACTCAAATGTTTTACACAATAATCGTTACAATAAAATTTGTTGTATTTTCTGCCTTTGAAATGTGTAATAATAAACAAATAAAGAAAATGAATAAATATGAAAGAATGCTTCTTTGTTGTATTTTCAATTTGATGAATAGCCAATATTAATATATTAAGAAATGAATATTAATGGGAATAATTCAATTTAATATATTAAATTAATGTTTAATAACTTTTATCCTATTGTTCAGGTGAGAATTTCTTCCCTTCCTTCACTCTCCTGAGAGTCTTCTTCTGGTACTTCTACATTTCTGTATTCTCCAGAATGATCTCCACAGTATCTCATAAGATCTTTCATATTTGTTATTACAATCTCTCTTGTCATTATTTCCCTTGGTATTTCTATCCTTTCTGCATTTAATAATCTAACTGATTCGTTGTTTATTAATCAACTCACTGTTATTACTACTGGTATAACTATTACTCGTACTAATCTTTCTATCTTTCTTATATTTTCGTGTAGTTTTGAATATATATTAATATTATCTGTAAATGCTTTACTTATGTTTTTATCTCTTACTATTCTCATATCTATAATCATTGCTTCTTTCTTATTTAAGTCTCTGATATAAATGTCTATTCTTTTATGGAATTTGTCTTCACTTCTGTTTACTATTTCGTGATTCCAAACTATAAGTATTTTATCTTTCTCTATTCTTCTTTCGTTCTTTCCTAATTCTTCTTTCCTTATTATTAATTTCTTTGTATTTTCTTATTAGTAAGATTTAAATAGTAATATGAAGAAATTTAAACAACAAAGAAATAAAAGAAGGAATTGTTAATAAAAATGAATAAAAGAAGCTAAAAATAAGAAAATGAATAAGGGATTAATGAAGAAATTTGAAAAAGGAGATAAAATTAGTAAAAAAACTAAAAGAGATATTTAAAAAGAATAAAAATAACTGATAAATATTATAGAAATGAAATTAATTTGTTTCATTGTTTTATTTACTGTTGTTTTATCAAAGGAACAATTAGTTATTGAAACAGTCAAAGGAGTTAATGGAGAAGCAGCATTCTTTATTGGAGTAGAATTTAATAAATGTTATTTTCTACGAGATGATGAGTCAAAATATCTAATAAATAATGGAAAAAACAATAACAGTAGAATATTACAAAGGATAACCTGCATGTCAAGGAAATAAAGAAACAAAAACATATGAAATAAATGATGCAAATTTAAAAAAAAAGATATGTGTGATGATGATACACTTGTTTGTAATGGAGAAATTAAATCATTACCAAATTATATTGAATTTGAATGAGGATAAGAAGATCATGACTGTGAATATAAAGATAATACAGTTAAACTTTATTATACTGGTAATTGTTTTGAAGAAGATACTAGTTATTGGAGTTATGAAATATATAATGATTCAATGACTTTAAATTCTTATCCAAATAAAAATTGTAATCAAAATGAAATAATTGAACGTGATTAAGAATGGAAATGGAATGTCTGTAGTGATGGTACATGGCAACAATGTTGTACTTATGATGGAAATAATAATAGTTCTGCTTCATTCTTTGCAACATCTATTTTCTGTGTTGTTCTTCTATTTTTACTTTAATTAATTCATTAATTAATTTGGTTATTCTCATATAGTTCATTTTCTTTATTTCTTTTATGGTATTTATTAAATTGTATTTAACTAATATTATAAAGAATATTATAATTTGAAATATTAATAACATTGAATTATTTGACATATTTTTGAGTATTGTTATAATTTTATTGATTCATACAATTCACTATAAATGTAAATAATTAAATAATTAATGTTTATGAATATTTTTAAAATAACAATTTGTTTCATAACATTAATTTATTTTTATTTAATAAAAAATAAAAATAAATGAAAATATTTTATTATACATTTAATGTATTACATGATAAATAGATACCGAATAAAAGGAAAAATAACATTTTCAACTTATTTTTATTTAATTAAATAAAAATTGAAATATATTTTCATTTTTAAATCCATAACTTGAAAATATAAAAATGTTCAATGATGTTTAATGGTAGGGTATATAAAAAGGACTAACAACACAGAACTAACATTACAACAAATGAATTACAGTCAATTTGAAACTGACTCATCAAATTGTTGGAATGGATTTAAAGTATCATTTTATAAGACGGTAATGGTTTTATTAAGTGGTTGTTATATACAATTTTTTTTCTTTGTAACCATGATTTTAATTGGAATATTGGTAATATTTTATATTTCTGTTGAACATATTGTGGTTAAAGGCTCATGGTTTTTCAACTCAGTTGTTTTAATTTATGGCTCTATTCTGTTAGTGGAAACAATATATTTTTTCATTTTATTTGCAGTAGGTTATATGTCTTCTTTTTTTATGAAATTTAATTCATTATTAAATGAGGATAGTGAAGAAGAAGCAAAAATCAATACAAAAAAAAGAAGAAGGAAGTACTAAAGAAAATACAGATGATATAGATGGAGTAGTTAATAAATTAAATAATAATGAAAATGAAGAAGAAGGAACAAATCTAAAAGAACAAAATATTACAGGTGAAAATACTGAAGAAAAAAAAGATAGAGAAGTTATAAAAGAAAAAACTCCTGATGCTGTTAAAGTTGAAATTAGTAATGAAAAAACTGCTAATGAAAATACCAATAAATTCAAAAAAATTACAAGTTGGTTACGTAAATCTGTGAACGAGCACTTTTTCTTGATATGGTATGTAATAATGCCTATTATTATTTTAATTATTGTAGTTTTTGTGGCACTTATAATAGCAATCCCAGACATAAAAACTAGCAAAGAAAAGTATTTTTATTCATTTATTGGTTTACTAGGTTTATCATATTTAGTTATTGGATCTTTAGTATTATTTGTGTTGTTATTTTTCAAAATAATGTATGATTTAATAACTCAAATTATAAAAATCAGAAATGAACAAATAAACACAAAAAGCCAATGGATGTTACTATTTGAATTGGTATCTCCTTGTCTTTCAAAGTTGGTTAAAAAATTTTGGTTATGGTGTAAACCATATGAAAAAGATCACAAATGGATTTCATGGGGTTTACGGATTATACATTGGGTTACTATTGCTTTGTCATTTGTGGTATTAATTTTATTTATTGTTTCTTTAGGATTTATGACTAAAGATGCAAAAAATATGATTGGATATTGGATTTTATTTGTTGTTTCAAGTGTTTTTATTGGGTTAATTTATGTTATAAAAGAATTAAGAGAATGTATAGAAAATGCAGAGAAAAAACATACTTCTAATAATACTTCTGTTAATGACACCAATACTCCTACAAATAAACGTACAGATAATGATACTTCTTCAAAAACAAAACAAAAAAAATCTAAAAAAAAAATAGATGGTTTGTTTGGATTTGATTTTGAATATTCCACTCTACTCCTTATTATTCTAATTTTCATTGTATGTTTAAGTCTTCCCATTGTCAAAATTATTCGTGTTATTTGCAAAGAAAAAAGTCCAGATACTGAGACTCCTTCAATAATTAATGAAAGTAGTCAAAAATATTATTACTTTGCAAATGAAATGGATTATTCCTATAATGACTTTGATTATGCAAATTCTTATATTACAAAGAGCAGTCAATCTCCATTAACTGATATTGTTCGTACTCATTCTCATTTATGTTCTGTTGATTCTTATGGTATTACTCCAATAGAATATGCTTACTTTTGTATAATGGCAAAATCCAATGTTACTAATTTAGAAGGTTGTGAAACAAATAGTCAAGACCCTTCATCATCTAAGCCATCATGTTGTTCAAAATCAAAAAATAAATTGTCTGAATCTGAAAAAAAACTAGAAGAACAAAGACTTGTCAAATGTAACCTTGAAAAAAAAGGATGGAAAATTAAAATCTGTGAGAAAAACGAGTTACATTATGTAATAACAAATAAAAAAATTAATGAAATACCTATTAAAGTAATAACTTTTAGAGGATCACAATCATTTTCTGACTTTGTTTATGATATTCAATTATTTTCAGAGTCTATATTTCCAAGTTTATCCACTCCTTTCTTTCCTTTCTTTACCAAAAAAACTCTTATAAAGATAAGTAAATTTTTATCTTATTTCGGTACAAAGGCATTACCAGGAAGTGACCAATTTCTTCTTGGCTTTGCAAAAGAAGTTGTCATGGAAGAATTGAAAGACAAAAATAATCCTAATGTTGTCCTTGCTGGGCATTCTCTTGGAGGTGGAATGGCAAATATTCTTGGAGGTGAGTTGGGGTTAATGAGTTTTGGGATATCTCCTCCTGGTACTTATTTAGCTTCAAAAAACTTTGGAACAAAGAAAAAAGATATTCCAGTAGTTGCAAGAGCCATTGTTCCCGAAAAAGATCCAATTGCTGCATTGGGAGAAGATGGTGGATTACAAATGTCAATTCCTTGTGATAAACATCTTTTTTCTTGTCATTCTATTAAAACATCTCTCTGTATGATTGGGAAGTTGTGTAGTGACAATGAAACGAAAGACATTTGTTCTGAAAACTGAAGTGATTTGATGATAAACACTTCATTATGGTAATTTATTCTACTGAATTATTTTATTTTTAAATGAAGAAGATAAATCAATAATATCATAATTTTCAATATTATTTCTATATTTTGTATATCCTGTATTTTTTCATTCATTCAACGCTTCTTTCTCGTTAAGAAGAATTACAGGAGACACCACAAAAAATATAAAAAAATAAATAACCAAAAAAGAAGAAATTCACATCAACCAAGAAATATAAATGACAGAAGAATGAGTGAAAATAGGTATTATCTGTATTGACAGAAATACTTGAATAATCACACTAATCATTACAATAACAATTATAACAATAATTATCACAACATAGATGATACAAATCATTTCACTCATCATTTCAATCATAATCATCGTCATAAACACTTTAATAATAACAAATTCAATAGAAATAAACAATATCAATATAAGAAAAATAAATATCATAATAACACACAAAGAAGATACAAACATTATCAAAATAAGAAACAAAATAAAAATCAAAGAAAAGAAATGATTGAAATACAAAATCAAGAATAATAGAAAAGACTCTTTGAAGAAGAAATTAAAATCATTGCACAACAAGAAGTAGAAGAAATTAAAAATACCAAGATTAAAGAATATACATCATCAACAATATGGAGAAGATGGTATTTTCTTGCACGAGAAAAAACAAAAACAACCAGAATGGAAGAAAAAACTATTAGTATGACTATGGAAGAAGACAATAAACAGTACAACCCAATTGGGATTAATGATAATAAAATATACAATAACTATGTAATGAGTATTGAAAGTGAAGAAGACGATGATAAAGATTCTACGAGAGTAGAAGCTAGGCTTGCTGAGGAGAAGAAGAGGCTAGAAGAAGAGGAGAAGATGCTTGCTGAGGAGAAGAAGAGGTTTACTAAAGGAGAGAAGAAGAGGCTGGTAGAAAAGGAAGAAGAAAACAGTAAAAAGAAAAAAGTAGAAGAAATAGAAAAGAAAGTGGAGGAGGATATGAAAGAGAAAGAAGAAATGAAAAAGGAAATATAAATAAAAGACCAAACCATTAAGAAACTAACTAAGGATATTATGGCATTAAAGAAGAAACATGAGAATGAGATAAGCACAAAAAACCACGAGTGTGATAAAAAATATTCAAATTCCATGCTGAATCTGAAAGAAAAAGGTCTGAAGTAAACAATTTAACACAACAATTAATATTCCTGAAAGATAAATTATCTAAATTAGAAAATGAAAGTACACAGGAAGAAAAGAAGAAAGATGATGTAAATTACAATATAACAGACTCATCTGAAACACAAATTGTGAATGACCTCTCCCCCAATGTGGTAGTAGATGATGAAATATCATCAAGTGAAGATGATCTTCCAAAAAAAAGAAAGTTAATGCAGAAATCCATTGAAGAAATGGATATTCAGCATAAGAAGATCATCACATTTGAATTAGACAATCAAAAAAACGGGGGAAGCAAACAGATAGAGAAGAAGATTTAACACTTTATAAATGTTTTGCTTTAAAATTATTTGAAAGAAAATTAAGATGTCAACATAAAGAAGAAATAATAGAAAGATTAATACACGAATTTGGAATTAAAGTAAATGATATTAATGAATATAAAGAAATATTAAAGAAGACATTTAAAATAAAGAATGAAAATAAAAGAGAAATCAATAGAATAATGGAAGAAGAAATAATAAAACATCAATGGAAAGATAATGAATTAAAAGAAATAATATCAAAAGTGAACAAGAAAGAGAAAGAAGAAATAGAAGAAGAGGAGGTAATGAAAATATTTAAAGAAGAAGAAATGAAAGAACAAGAAGATGTACAATTTATTAACTACTATTACAATAAGAAGAAAATACATCAAATAATTAATATTATTAATAAAAATGAAATAATAATCAATACATTAGATGATTATTATCACTATATTAAATCTGTAGCTTCCACTATTAACATCATTAATAAAAATAAACAAGAAAAGTATAGAAAGAATAAAACAAACAAAAATATGTAGATTAAGAGATTTACTCCATAATAAACAATATATGAAATTAAAAAGAATAATACATATTAAGAAATATGATATATACCACATTAAAATAAAAACAATTGAACAAATAAACTATTATAAATACCTCCGAAAGATGAAAATAATAGAAATAGAAACAAGAAAGAATAATTGGAAAAGAATAAGATGGAATTATAAAATGATGAAATATGGAAAAAGGCAACACCTAAATAAATCTAAAGAAGATGAATATCCAGATAATATCTCCACTATTAATTTCTGGAAAGGAATCTATGAAACTAACACTAATATAGATTTCCTGAATATTAATTTATATGAAATATTAATTGAAAGTAGAATTAATAATAGAATGTTCATAATCACTCCCAATGAATTAGATTGTGCTATTAAATTTATTGCTAACTGGAAAGTGAATTGAAAATGATAAAATACAATGATTTTGGATTAAATATTTAGAACAACCAAAGAAATATTTATTAAAATTATTTAATGAATGGTTAAACAATCCTAATGAAATACCTCTTCATTTCATTCAATGAATAGCAATATTAATATATAAGAAATGAGATAAATTAGAAACACAGAATTACAGACAAATAACTTGTTTAAATTGTCTGTTAAAAGTATATACATCAATATTAAAAATGAAAATAGAAAACCAGCTGATGTTAAATCAAATTGAAAAACAACTTTCATTAAATCAAATTGGATGTAAGAAATATACATATCATCAAAAGAAGGATTATTATATAACAATATAATCAATCAATTATTATTAAAGGATAATTGGAAGTGGGTAAAAACATATTATGACGTCTCCAAAGCATATGATAGTATTAATCATCAATGGATTAAACAATGCTTAATATATTTTAATATCCCACTAGTAGTAATTAATAGTATATTGTATATATTAAATAATACACATCTTAATTTATATTACAGTCAAGAAAGTGTGGGTATGATTAATGTAGAAAGAGGAATAATACAAGGTGACAGCCTATCTCCACTTTTATTTGTGTTATCTATTGATATATTATCTAAACAATTAGATAAACAAATTAACAAATTAAATATTAAAATGAATTGAGAAGAAAAACAAGTCAAGTTAAACCACATATTGTATATGGACGATTTAAAGATAATAACTAATAGCCTCGATGAAATGGAAAAATTACACAAATTAACTAAAGAAATATTTAATGCAATAGGATTAAAAATTAATGTAGAAAAGAGTGGGATAATGACTAATATTAATAGTCAAATAAATGGTGAATTAGCTGAACTACCAAGAGTAACTAATGATAATCATTATAAATAAATTGGTATTGAAATATGAGATAAAGTAAATATTAATAAATATTGTACAAGAATATTAAATTATGTATCTTCTATTTTATCATCATTAAATACTATGAAATATAACAGCATCAATACAATAAGAAAGATTAATAATGATATAATCTCCAAATTAAGATATGGATTTTGTATTGTCCCATGGAAACTAGGAGAATTGGAGAAGATAGATAAACAGATAAGAAAATCATTAATACAACTCCAATTATATAGTAGAAATATCCCAAAAAGTAGATTATATGTTAAAATAAATGAATTGGAAATAGGAATAATGTCAGCAAGAGATGAATGTGGTAAAGAATTATTAAGAATATATTTAAAATATAAGTGGAAATCAAATACAGGAATAGGAGAAATGATAGAAGCAATAAAAGAAAATCCAAATTGAATAATTAAAAGAATGAAGAAAGCATTTGGTAAGAAGATTAATTTTAATGAATTAATGAATGTAATATAATTAAATGAAAGAAAGCACAATGTAAAGGAAGTATTTGAATGGGTAAATAATGAATTAAATGAAAGATATTTAAATGAATGGAAAGAAAAGAAATGTGGTGAATATATAAGATGTGCAAATAGCACTTTTAATGATAAGAAATTAACAGTAGCCACTTGGAGGTCATTAAATATAAAAAGAAATGCATTCCTCCAAATAGTAAAAATGCAAGAAGGAGTGAGTATGATTGGAAGTATTAAATCAAAAATACTCCAAAATGATGTTTTAAAATATTGTAAACATTGTCATAACACAATTGCATCTATTAGTCATATCTTGTTAGGATGTCCTGTAATGAAAAAGAACCAAATATTAAAATATGATTATGTTTGTAAACAAATATTTAAACACATTTTAATTACCCATTTTAATGAATTTGATGCAATTGACTTTAATAATCTTCATAAATGTATTAATAATGATGAAATGGTTATAACTTACAATAAATATTTATTGGTTAGTGACAATTCATTCCATGCTAGAAGATAAGCTATATATTATCAAAATATGAAAGAAAAGAAAGGATATATTATAGATGTAGCTATATGTCAAGATAATAATTTAGAATTAAATTATATTCATAAAATAAATAAATAAATACAAAGAATTACAAGAGAAAATAAGAAATAATAGAGAATTAATATATTTAGAAATAATACCTGTTATATTATCAATAAATTAATACATAAAGAGTCTATAAGAAGATTAAAATCACTGAAATTACAATTAGACTTCCCCAAAATCCTACGAACAATAATTATCAAAAATATGAAAGACTTAATGTTTTATACAGGAAATTCTGGCAGCACATTAGAAGAAGAACAATATACTGCGAACATGTTAGAAATGAACTCTATTACACCAATAGAGCATATTGAAGAAACTGAAATAAACACTTCTCAGTATGAAGAAAATCCAACTGAGGATGTATGTAATAATTGACCTTTTTTTCAAAGAAATATATTTTTATTATTAATGAACAATATTAATCATTCACTTTTATATTATGTTGTATTTGAATCTTTATTAAAAGTAGTGATTTAATAATCATTTAATTGTTGTAATTACTTCATATTAAATTGTAAACAATATCAATAATTTGATATTTAAATTTGGTAAAGAAGTTGTTTGTTGAGTATATAACACAAATACAACATTTATATCGTGTTGTTGATGTCCGTTATCTCATTAAAATATTTTAATGAATATTTGGAGTGTATTAACAAGTTATGTGTTGTTAATATGATTTTTGTTTGTTAATAGAAATGAAATACTATTTACTTTTAACAAGAATCAAATAAGTGATTGAAGCATCTTTTAACTAATAATTTTTTTGTAAGTGTTAAAAAGGTATTTGAACATTTTCTGAATACTACAAACCAGTTTTATCAAACCAAATAAATCACAAATATGGAAATTTGTTATTGAACCATTAATAAATAATAGTTACTAATTCTATTGATACAAAATTAATCATTCTTTTTGTTTTTTAAAGAGAAGTATCAAACAAATTCCATAAGAAAATAAATGATATATATTTATATATTAGTTAGTTGAGTAACATCTATTCTTAAATTAAAAACTACTAAATATAAACTTTCTCATTTCAGTTTATTCAATCGAAATGATAAAAAAGAATAGTAAAACAAAAAGATATGAAAAAAAAAACACATAATTCATAATTTGTTGATTGTAAACATTATATAGTGTTTTATTATTTCTTTTTGTAATTATTCTACTAAATTGTTTATTAATAGCTTAATCTTTTTTAATATTTTGTTTAATAATCCCTCATTCCGCTTTTTAGTTTGTAATTAATCATAGAACTTTTAACATAATATTTTTATTCAATATTCTACATATTTTTTTTAATAATTATTGTTTCTGGTTATTTCTATTATGAAATATACTGTTCATTGTTTTTCATTACAATATGAAATTCATTCATTGTACAAAGCAAACAGCATTTAAAGTTTTATATATAATTAAACAATAAATTATGTTTTTAAAAAATTAAATTGTTATTTTGATATAATTTGAACAATGACATTATTATAAATATATACTATAAAACCATTATGTTTTTTTGAATAGACTAAATAACCTCTGATATTATCTTAGAGACATATTGATAAATTATTATTTTTTTTATTCATTGAACCTAATGTTAAAAAACCTAATTTATAATTTTTTGAATATATTTGTTGTGCTTCTTCATGTAATTTATTTGATAATACAATAATTCTTTTATCATCCAACAATTTAAATGAATATGTTAATTGAATTATTTTCTTAAACTAAAGATGTTCTCAATATACATGACACATTTTCTTAGAAAACTGACTTGACAAATAAAGACAATTAACTTAATGTATGAGTGACACCCTATTTTAAATTGCCATCATTCATATAATTTCATAAAATGAATTGTTGTTATAAGCAATTTTATTGAGTAAACAAATGAGGTTTTAAAGAAACATAATAAATTGTAAAATTACTTTTATTCACAGAGGATATTCGTTTGAGTTTTTTCTTGACATGGAGTTAGTTGTAACATTTGTTTGAAAGATGAAGTTAAAGTATCAAATAACCAGTTAAAAGCTAATCCAAAAATAACAAGTTCCATAAAAAATAAAAGACATGATTTTATTATTCGATATGAATGAATGTGTAAGATAGAAATAAATAAAATTACCCTCTAATAAAAATACGATGACAGTTTTTAGGAAGGTATAAAAAACAAAAAAAAAAAACGTAGAGTATATTATATCACAAATAACAATACATCCATTTAACAATTTGAAGAAGAACAAACGAATTAATTGTGATTGTATTTCTTCTTTTTGTTAATTCAAAATAATGTTCTATCACGAGTAATTTCATAGAAATAAAATAAATAAAAAGTAATAGCACTGTTTCATTTACTTCAATGATAGAAAATGAGAATAAAAATATAAATAAAATAAAAATTGATATTCATATTAATTCTTAATTATTGTATTAATTAAAAGAAAATTCTTTCAAAATTATTTATCAAAATTTAATTTTAATGAAAAAGAATGAATGGTATGAAAGAATAAGAATTTTCTTCTAATAAAAATTGAAATGAAAAACTTTCAACGAATATATAATATTTTTTTAACGATGAAATCGTTAAATAGTTAAATGTTGTTGAAGAAAGAGTATTTAAAATATCAACCAATATAAAAAGAAGAAAAAATGAAGGAATAACTCAGAAGATTATTCAGATTTCATTGACTCAAGAATAAAAATGTCATAAAAACTGTTATATATGATTTTCTACAGAAAAAATATCAAATAAAACAATAATGTTATATAGAAAATTATGTAACAATCAATTTATATCTTTACGTAACAGGAAAAAAACAAAAAAAAAAAGATACCAAACAATAACTACGGAAGAAAACAAACTAGAACTTAAAAAATAAACAACCAAAATAAGGATGTATTTTTGAATTAAAGTTTGACCCCCATCTAAGTTACACAACCCCTGGTAATATTCTGAGGTAAATACAAAGGAACTAGAAATACTAAAAAGACAAATAATGAACCAACCTGTATTTTCAAAACCATTGATTATAACTGATGAAAATTCATTGTTTTCTCTATTAGAAGAACAACAAGAAGATTTTGAAATTGTTAAACAAAGAATTTGTGAAACACCTAAATATTTTAAAGAAGCAGTAGAAAGTATTAATCAAATGAATTATGTCATTGATGATTATCTTCAATCAATTGACTCATTTCATTTTACTTATAATGAAGATAGTGTTGAAGATAATGATTACAGTAAAATGTCTCCATTTTATGCTTGTTCTTCAGTTAATCGTTCTGATACAACAATGGACCTTGAACCAATTATTGAAGGGCAATAAACAAAGTAAATTTGTTTCTTGTCTTTTTTTCATATTCAAATTGTTTATAATCATTTCTTTTATATTGTTAGCATTTATAATACACTTTTAAATGAACTTGTTCTTATCTTTTCTTTGTTTTACATACTTTTTAAATATAAATTAAATGTTTGTTTTTAAAAATCAATCAATTCTTATTCATCACTTAGTTCAGTGTAAATATCAAATGCACCTGTTCCAAATACCATATTTTTACCCATTACAACTGACCCTGATGGACTTCTTAAATTATCTTTTTGACCTGAAACACAAGTTTTAGCTAAGAATCCAAGTGATGTTTCAAATGTTATTTTAGTGAATGGAGATGGATTATGATCCATACCAGATCTATTCAATGACTTGTATTCTCCTTCATACGTCATATAATCTGCAACAAGATTCAAATGTCTTGGATCGACATCAATACCATATGCTTTAAACACAGAATCAATCTCATGAATAAGAACAGTACGTGCAGCTTCAACACCATACATATTTAATACAGCATATACATCATTAGTTTCAACTGTATCAACATCAACTAAATTACCAAATTGAAGAGCAGCTCGGAAATTAACTCCTTCAGTCATAACATAGTAAATAGTACGTCCTTCTTTCTTTTTACTTAAAGGAATACCTCTAACAATATGTGGACATTCATATAAAATAATCTTTTCAATAACTTTTTCTACAACAGATACCATTGATACTTTATCATTAACATTAAGTAATACACTCACAACAAGATGTTGTTTTTTACCTTTTTCTTCTTTTTCTACAAGGTTTGGTTTTTCTTTTATTTCTTCTTTTTCTTCTTCTAATGGTGATTTTTTTTCTTCTTTCTCTTCTTCTTCTGAGGATGATGATGATCCACTTTTTTCTTCAGTTTCTATTTCTTCTTCACTCATTTCATTTTGTTCTTCTTCAGGTACTTCTTCCTCAATAACTTTTCCTTTATTAATTTTTTCTTGAACATCTTCACTTTCTTCATTAACTTTTTCTTCAGCTTCTTCTCCACTAACACCTTTATAATCAATATCAATTCCAACTTTACTTTGTTGTCTTTTTGCAATTTCATTCATTAAAACTGATTTAATTTTTTTAGTAATTTCTGTTGTATTAAAATCAACAACTTCTTCATATTTATCAATAAGAGTAAGATCAATAGTGTATTGTCTTCTTCTTTGTCCTTCATGAACAATGATAGAATCTAAACATTTAATTCCTTCTATAATATTAGCTAATGTAACTTTAGTTAATAATTTAGCTAATTTTTCTGTATTTTTTTGATTTGGTTCTTTCAAATAAAGAATCATTGATGGTGTAGCAATTTCTTTTTTAGCAAACATTACTAATTCTTTAATACGAGGCATACCTAATGTAACATTAACATCTCCTCTTCCTGCTAAATGGAATGTATTTAATGTCATTTGTGTTGATGGTTCTCCAATAGATTGACCTGCTAAAACACCAACAGGTTCTCCAGGATTAATTAATGATTTATTATATTTTAACATCATCATAACTTTAAATGTTTCTGGATCAAGTTTACCACTTTTAAATTCTCCTCTTTTATCTTCTTTAATATAATCATTAATTAATTTATAATACTTTTCACTTACAGCTGCAAGATTATTACTTGGTGAATAAATACTTTGAACTGGTTCATATTTTTCTGGATGTCTTAAACATTTCTTTTGTAATTTACATGCTCTTGAAAATCCTTTTTTAAACTTTGAAAGAATAGCTTTTGTTTCATATTTTGAAACTAATGCATCATAGTTATTTGCCCAAAAATCAATATTATTAAGAAATCCACTTTTCATTACATCAATTCCATCATCTCCATACATAAATTCTATAATTGATCCATCTGATTCTCTTACTGAATAATCATATTCTACATGTAATGATTCTAACATTTTAATTACACATCGTTGAAGATATCCAGAACTTGCAGTCTTAACTGCTGTATCAATTAATCCTTCTCTTCCTGCCATACAATGGAAAAAGAATTCTTGTGGTGGAACTCCTGTAAGGAATCTTGATGCAATAAATCCTCCTGCTCTTGCTGATGTATCATATCGTGGGAATGATGGTAATGTTTTACCTGTTGCCATAACTGGTACTCTTCTTCCTTCTAATTCTTGTTGTCCAAGTAAACAAGTAATTTGTGAATGATTAACTTTTGATCCTTTTGCTCCTGTTGTTGTCATTAAGGCAAGACTATTCCATGGAAATGCTCTTAATTGTCCATATGGAATACATTCTTTAATTACATTTGATGTACATTCATTAACTTCTGTTTTAACTGCATCATCAAGTTCTTTTGAAAGTTGTGGTCTTCTTCTAGCATTAGCAAGTGCAAGATCAATATCATATTTAGAATGTCCTTCTAATTTAAAATGTTTGGCTATAGCAGTACGTGCTAATTCATTTGTTTTATTTAACATTTCTGTTCGTTTATTATCAAATTCTGGTTTTAACATACAATCATCTAATGAACAAGTATGTCCAATTCTTTGTAAATATGTTGTTAATAATCTTGATAATAAAGTAAGACACATTCCTGAAACTTTACCATTATATAATTCATAAATTGCATGAATTAAACTTTGATTCGATGCTCCAATTTGATTTTTATCTAATGTTCCTGTTAACATTTGTGAATCTTTAATTATACATAAACTATCATTAGCTCCACTCCATTTCTCTGTAAATTCATCTTTTTGTTTCATTAATTTTCTTTCTTTTTTTGTTTGATATCCTCCTCGATTAATTTCATTTGTTGATACTTTACACTTTCCTTCAAAATTAATTGTACAATGATTTGTACTAATATGCATTAAAATTGCTGTTACAACTTGTTTTCCTGTCCATTTTGGTATTGGTTTAAGAATAGCTGGCATTGGAATTCTAATAGAATATTGTTCATATATTCCATATAATGCAGTATAAACAATTTGACAATATTCTTCTTTTGTAAAGAATGTATCTCGTTTTGTTAACATAAATGATGAAATGACATGATCTTGTATAAGTCCTCTTAATGGTTGTCCATTCTTTGGAACAACATATTGTTCATCTGATAATGCAATATTCATTACTTCACTTCTTGCTTCCATACTTTGTGGAAGATGTAAATTCATTTCATCTCCATCAAAATCTGCATTAAATGTATTACAATTAGCATAATGCATACGAATTGTTTTTTCTATTTTTAAGACTTTAACATAATGTCCCATAATTCCTGGTTTATGTAATGTTGGTTGTCTATTTGATAATACCATATCATTATCAATAACATGTCTAAATACTGTTTTAAAACTTCTTGGTGCTTTTGGATCAATAACAAGTAATCTTTCTGCTTCTCCTTGTCTTTTTGTTTTATTATATGGATTACTATCATCTAATAATACAATTTTATGTCCCCATTCATTTTCAATATATAATGCTCCTGGCCATACTTGTGGTCCATTGATAACTGCTTGTTTCATTTCTTCATAATTTCTTTCATTTACTGGAACTGCAATTGTTAATCTCATAGCAAATGGAAGTGGCATTCCAATTGTATTTGTTGGAAGAAATGGATCTGGTGAAATAACTGTACGTGCTGCATAATTAACTCTTTTACCCATCATATTATTTCTAAATAATCCTTTTTTATGTTCTAAAATACTTTTCATTGATATTCCTTCATCTGCATTTCCTGTAAGAATTAATAAATTATATGCTTTTTGCATTTGGTCAATAAAATACTTTTCTGGATAATCTAATGCTGTTCCTTCTCTTCTCACTTTTAATGCATTACTTGATTCAATAATTGTTCTATAATATATACTTTGTGGATGATCACTAATTAAATCCCCAAATTTATTTAATTGTCTAAATCTACTTGGTGGAATTGGAAGAACTTCTACAAAAAACATATGATAACTTGGTACAATAACATCTAATTTCTCTCCTCCTCTCATTTGACTATAATACATTCTACTTAATACTTCATTTTGTATTTCATTATGTCCCCATGCCTCTTTAAGAATATTCATTATATATGATGGTGTTGTTTCATACTTATGTTCACTTCGATTTTTAGCTGCATCTGTATTTTCTCCATAAAATACAAATCCTGTCTTTGAATCATTTAATACAATCTTCGGTGATACTGTTTTACAATATGGACATGGTTTATCTTTTAATGCTACCATATGTGCAATAAGTTCATTTCTAACTGCTTTACAATGAGTATCTGTATGAATAAAAGATATATCTTTCTTAATTCCTTTTCCACATTCTTTCTTAAATATACTTTCTAATTCTTTATCAACTTCTCGTTCAACTGTTAAATTCTCTTCATCTTCAATTTGTTCTCTTTTTAATTTTCCTCTTGATGCATTTGCTTTTCTTTGGATATATTGTGCTTCTTTAACTAATCCATGAATATCCATTGCTCCTTCAATATCATTTTTTGCTAACCGTTCAAATTCAATTGCTGCTCCAAGAATTACTTGTTTTGATGCTTTTAATGAATGACATTTCATACAAATTGATCGTAATAATTTTAATAATTCCGTTAATAATAGTGGTTGATACATTGGTTCTTCAAGTTCAAAATGTCCAAAATGTCCTGGACATCCTTCTTCAGTAAGTCCACATGTTGGACAAATAGTATTTTTACCAAAAACTCCAAGTGCTGGATCATAAAGTCCTTCTAATTCTTGATTTCCTAATAAATCAAATGATGTTCCTTTTGTAATTTCTTTTACACTCATATGTCGTATTTCATCAGCTGAATAAAAGTCAAATCCTGTTGATGTAATTTCAACTGGTGATTCTTGAAAAGTTTTTCTTAGCTCAACTGATGACATTCACTAGTCTCTTGTGATTTTAGTTGAGATATATTTAACCCTAATTTTTTCCCATTCTTCTTTTCTTCTTTCTTTCTTATTTTTTCTCTGTTTTTCTCTTCCTTTTTTTTTTCTCGACGTTTCTTTATTTTATGAAAAATAATAAGGGTTTAACAATTTTTAAAAACTTTTAATAACAAAATTAATAACATAAATCAAATGTCATCAAAATTAAAAAGCCTTGATGAGATGATTGAGATTGAATATGAAAATGAAATGAACAAACAAAAAGTCGACTGTAAAAAACCTAAATTCCCAAAGAATGAAAGTACTGATTCATGGATGGATATGCCAGCAAATACTTTGAAGCATAAAAAAGACATCAATGACCAAAAAGGGGATTTAGCTAAACAAGCATATTCTGCTTATGAAAGAAAGATCCGGTGGCTAAATCCAAAAGACACTGAAAAGGAGTATCAACAATACAAACAAAATGATCAACTTCGTCAAAAAATACAAAGTGGGTATGTTTCTCCTGAAAAAATTGATTGTTTACAAAAACAACTTGCTCGAGGTAAAAAAGAAGCTCAAAGATTTCATAGAGAACGAAAAGAAAAATCGTTCCAAAGAGATTATATCAATGTAAATAATAAAAAATTTAATGAACATGTTAATCAAGCTTATGATCAATATACATCTGATATTAAAGATGCATTAGAACATTAATCATATATTTTCTAGTAACTCTATTATTGTATACATTATATTTCCACTTCTTTTAATCATCTTAATTGATGATGATATTATTTCATTTTTATATTATGAAGAAAATAAATTAATAAGTATTTTATTCTTTTTATTCTATTTTATTTAATTATAATAATATGGAAATAATACACATATTAAATAATTCGATTTATTAATATAATAAATTAACAACTTCCTAAATCATTCAAGTATTTTTTTCTGGTTTAAAATTATTAATAATTAAATTTTTGAAAAGCACTTTTTATATTTAAAGATGTAATAAAAACATCTGAAGTTCATTAATGAAATAAATTATTTCTTTTGTAAATTGAAAGAATTTTATATAAAACCAAAGTGAGACAGTATTTGAAAAAAGAAAGTAATAAACAAAGGAACAATCAATTCGTATGATTGTTATTTTATTCTCATTTTTATGGTTAAAACCTTTTTCATAAACCCTTAAAAAAACTAAAAAAAATAAAATAAAAAATAAAAAAATTTTAAATCTGAGTAATTCAAATGAAGAGACAAGACCTTAGTACTACTAATTATTTCAGTGACTTTGTTCAGAATATTGCTGGTTATTTTTGTCCTAATTCAAAACCAACTCAAGGAATTCATCGCATGGCAACTCTTCCACTTTCATCTTCGTTGTCACAAGGAATTTCTAGCATTCCTAAACAAGAAACATCGTTGTTATTTGGTATTGCTTTTGACCGTAGGTTGGAAAAATTAAAAGAACAATATGCTGAACAACCTGTTGCACAAACCCAAAACAGTGATAGTACATTAAAAAGACAAGATGCAGGAAATCTTTTAAGAGAAAAACCAGAAGAACAATTTGAACGTCCAAAAGAAGTTACTAAACGAAAAGTAGAAGAAGCTATACCAAAAACAGAAGATAAAACAACAAAGAAGGTTGTTGAACGTAAGCTTGATACTGATTCTGCAAGAATTAGACAAACAATTGCTAAGTTACGTGAAATAAATTTTGAAGATATTGTTCAATGTTTAAATGATAGAAAAGAACGTTTAATGAATAAGGATAGTGTTAAAGGATTTAGTCATCTCAATTCAAATACAAATGACGAAAAAGTTCTTAAAGCAAGTATTAGTTCATTATTGTTGAGTTCTTCTTCTGAGGAAGAAGAATTAGTTCCATTAGGAAAGAAAGATAAAAAAGAAAAACAAGAAGAACAGAATGAAGAAAGAAAAAAATTTAAAAAGTCATCACTTAAAAGAACTGTTAAAGTATCTTCTCCGAAAAAGAAAGTAGTAGATTTAAATAATTCTTTAAGATCTGTTAATGATAAAAGTCAAGGTCTTTTATCTTTTGATATTAAAGACTCAAATAAAAGTGTCAACGAACAACCACTTCATTTAGATTCTAGTACTAAAAATTCTTCTCTTTCATTTACTTTACCATTAGATTCTAGTTTGTCTCAAAAGAAAACAGATCAAACAAATCAATTAAGTCTTGACTTTAAGACAGACAAACCATTTGACACTAAAGAAGAGTCTAAAAGCCCTTCTTTTGATATAAAACCAAGTTCTTCATTTTCCTTATTTGGTGGTGACATTATTAATGATACTAAAAAGAGTGATACTCAGCCAACAATAGGTACAACCCTCTCAACTGAGGAAAAAAAAATAGAAACTAATTTTTCTGGTTTAACAGAAAAGCCATTAAGTTCACCTTTCTCTCTCAATGGATTTTCATTTGGTAAGTCAACAGAGAAGCAACAAGATACATTTACTGGTAATGCTTTATTAACTGATAAACCAAAAAGTATAGAATCAAATACGGAAAAGCAAACTACAAGTATAGATAAAACTCCAAGTACAACTACTGAACAACCAAGTACTAATATGTTTTCAAATATTGGTTTTTCATTTAGTATATCAGACGATAAACAAAATTCTAACACCAATGCTGTCATCAATGAAAATAATGATAAACAAAAAACAACACAAAATAATTCTTTTGAAACAACATCCAGTACTACAGATAAATCAGGAAGTAATGTTTTTTCTATTAAAGAATTATCATTTGGAACTTCTAATGAAAAAAGTACAACAAATTTATCAACACAACCAACAACCACAAATACCGATAAATTAACAAATAATACATTTTCTCTTGGTGAGTTTTCATTTGGCTTATCAAATGAAAAACCTAAATCTAATTCAACACAAGACTCTTCAACAGAAAAATTAAAAGAATCAAATACAAATGTAGAGACTCCATTAGCTAATCCATTCTCTCTTAATGGATTTTCATTTGGTACTTCAACTGATAAACAAAAAGATACATTAATTAGTAATCCCTCATTAACTGATCAATCAAAAACTATTACATCAACTACTCCAGGGTCAAGTTCTGATAAACCAATAAATACAAGTAATGATCAATCAAAACCTACTACAGTAAATTCAGATAATAATAAAACAGATAATTTTACAACTGCTCCAACTCCAACTCTTGAACAATCAAAAACTAATACATTAACAACAAAACCAAGTTCTGAACAATCAAAAACTAATTCCTTTGCTAATACAGGATTTTCATTTAATACTTCAAATGATAAAACAAGCGTTGATCCATTTGCAGCATTCACTTCATCAACTACAACAACTAACCAATTAGGAAATTCTTCATTTGGTTTTGGTGTAATTAATGACAATAAATTACAAGATAAGACAGTAACAAACAATAATTCAATTGGCTCAACAGATAATTCTGCAAAAGATTCTAACACAACAGTAGTACAAACATCTAAGTTATTTTCAGGACAAGAACAAAGTTCAGGTTTGAACGTTCCAAATAGTCCCGGTTTAGAGTCTCAAAAACAAACTACAACGTCTGGATTTGTTTTTGGGAATTTTGGGTCATCCAATGTAAATCCTTCAAATGAAAAAAATACTACTTCTTTTGGTCAAAGTAATTCAAGTTTAGCTGGATTTTCAAATACTCAAACAACACCTTCTTCAACAGCTCAAGGACCATTAACTAATCTTACTTTAGGAACAAATCAAACAAACAACACAAATTTGGGATTTTCAAACTTTTTTAACTCTAATAAACCAACAGAAGGTATGAATGGTCAATTACAAAACACTTCTCAAACAAATAACACAAACCCATTTGGAAATACAAACTTTGGAAATCAAACAATCAACTTTTCTGGAGGACAACAAAATCAAATAGGATTTGGTCAAATTGGTGGTTCAAATTTATCAGTCCAGGGAAATACGTCTAATGGGAATCCCTTTAGTTCATTTTCAAATAGTCTTAGTCAATTTGGAAATACTATTAATTCGAGTAACAGTGCATTTAATGTGGATGATGTTAGTGGGTCTAAAAGCTTTTCAAAGAAGAGATAAAATTAATGTCTAAAAAGTGATTAATTGAATGAAATTTATTAAAAAAATTTTTATAAGTAAGTTTATTTTCTTAAATGATAAAATTAATTATGAAAAAAGTTATGTTAAAAACAATCAAATCAACTTAAACTCAATTTAATAAGTCTTGATAGATAAACGAGGAACTACATTCATTGATTGCATTTCTTGGAACAATAATTTGCAGGCATATGGCATTGTTACATTAGTACAATATAACGAGGATTCACAGAATTTACAATATCCAGAATGTCCAATTAAACCACACTTTTTACAAACACAAACTTTAAATGCATCTGATGAATACATTAATCTTTCTAATAACAAATTAGTTGCTCCATAACCAATTAGACAATCTCGTTCCATTTCTCCTAAACGCAATCCACCATCTCTTGATCTACCTTCTGTTGGTTGTCTTGTAAGACTTGATTTTGGTCCACGAGCACGAGCATGCATTTTATCAAGAACCATATGTTTTAATTTTTGATAATAAACAGGGCCAATGAATATATAAGCATGAAGGGCTTTACCAGTGATTCCAGAATATAACTCTTCTTTTCCATCATAAGAATAACCAGCTTCAATCAATATTTTTGACATATCATCTAATTTGTCTCCACCAAATGCAGTACCATATTTAAATGATCCATCCATTAATCCTGCTTTACCACTTACTAATTCAAGAAGTTTTCCAACTGTCATACGTGAAGGGAAACCATGTGGATTCATAATAACATCAGGACAAATACCTGTATTAGTAAATGGCATATCTTCTTGATTTACAATTAAACCAGTAACTCCTTTTTGTCCATGTCTTGATGAAAACTTATCTCCTAGTTCTGGTCTTCTTGAGGTTCTTAATGAGATTTTAACTTTTAATGGTTCTTCTTCATTTGAAGTAATTAAGACTTGATCAACATAACTAGGAACTGGTCCTTTATATGTCAATACTTCTCTTCTATATTCATCATCTTTTATAGTGTCTGTAGTAAGAGTTCCAATTGTATTAAGAGGAACTTGTTTATTTAAATAAATGGAACCTGGATTTAAGATAGAACCTGGAGAGCAAACCCCATCAAAATCCAATGACTTGTATTTTGGTAATTCTCTTTCTTCGTCTGTAGGACATACAACCCGATCGCATGCTCCATTTTTATATTTTTTGATAACACATTCAGCTTTTCTATAAACAAAACATCTTCCATACCCTCTGTCAATTGAAGCTTTATTTAAGATAGAAGCATCTTCAATATCATAACCAGAATAACTCATCACAGCAACCATAGCATTTTGACCAGCAGGTAATTTATCGAAATTAATCATATCTATAGTTTTTGTTTTAACCATTGGTATTTGTGGATAGTATAATAAATAAAGTAATGTATCAACTCTTTTAAATTGATTATATCCAATTGTTCCAATTGCCTGTTTACCCATAGCACATTGATATGTATTTCTTGGTGATTGGTTATGATGTGGATAAGGAATAAGTCCAGCCACAACCCCAAGAATTGATAATGGATCAATTTCAAGATGAGTAGTATGTTCATTAATTTCATTTTCATTAATAGCAATATATGAGTTATTTTCTTCATTGACATCAAGATATTCTATTAACCCTTCTTTTAAACAATCTTCAATACTCTTAAATCCTTCAACAATATCTCTTATTTCTTTAGGACCAATTTTACTTTTACAATTCTCTACAACAATTAATGGTCTACATACTCTTCCTCCATCACTAGAAATATTAATACTTCTTTGCATTTCATTTAAATGCAATGATACTTTCTTTCCTAACCGTCCATGTCTTCTTAATAATCTGCATTGTTTTAAGAAATGAATTGGGTTTTGATGAATTCCAAGTAATTGACCATTTAAAAATACTAAATAACTACTTGGTGCATTAACCTCATCTCCAGAAATTAAATTAGCGTCTTCAACTCCAAGATTAAATAACATTGTCACAATCGCTTCATCATTAGAATCTGTTGTAACTTCTGTTAATAATGAAAAGTTTTTAACTAAACCACAAGACTCTCCTTCTGGTGTATCTGAAGGACAAACCATTCCCCATTGAGACCCTTGTAATGAACGTGGTCCTGAAACTTTACGTGTTTTTTCAAAATGAGAATTTAAACGAGTCATCATTCCTAGTGCAGAAATATAACTTAAACGAGAAAGAACTTGAGTAATACCAGCACGATCCATATTAAATCTTTTTAATACCCAATTCCCAGTCGACAAAGAATGAATAAGTCCTTGAGTTATTCTATGTGGAGAAATACATTTAATGATATCAAAAGTCTCACTTCTTGATTTTTTAGTTAACCCCTTATTAGCAGCATTTTGTAAGTCAGTGTTAAATTGTTTAAAAAGATCTTCAAACAATAATGACATTAACTGTCCTGCTAATTCCATTCTTTTATTACCATAATAATCTTTATCATCTAACTCACCTGTTTCATCAGCTTTAAGAATCCAATTTACCATTAAAGCTATATAAATAATTTTAGTTTTAAAATTATATCTATTAACTTCAATATGAGGAAGAACCAAATTAGCTAATACATCACGTGCCTCTTCGATTTTAGGTCGTTTAGAAATATATCCTTTTTGACCAGTATAAATTTTTAAATGATTTCCAATATATCTTAATGCCTCTCTTTGATTTAATACATCTTTTGCTTTACACTCTTCAATAGAGTTAATCATCTTAGATGTGTAATGATTACCAACAAATTGTAAAAACTCCATATCACTCTCCATTCCCATTGCTTTTATAACAATCATAATTGGAAGATCTTCTGTTAAACTGTTATGTTTTAAATATAACTTTCCTTTCTTTAAATAAACGACTGTACGTGACTTAACTTCATGAGTAGCTGATGTAACTGATGCTGATAAGAATCCTTGAGTAGTTGTTTCAATTAAAATTCTATTTTTACTCATTTGTTCTTGTGAAAGAATAACCCTCTCAACACCTTTTACAATGAAATATCCACCTGGATCCATTGGACATTCTCCATGTCTTATAAATTCTTCAAATGTATTATTATATAAAACACAGTGTTTACTTTGTAACATTATAGGCATATATCCAATTGTAACAGTTTTTCTAAATATTTTATTATCTCTAGTATATTGAATGTTGGCAAGGATTGGTGCTGTATATGATATGTCTCTTAGTCTACATTCTTGTGGAGTAATTGACTCTTTTTTATAATCAACTTCAACACATGGAGTATCAACTTTTACATCCAAATACTTTAAATAAAATCTTGGATCAGCATCACATGTAATTTTATCATTTGCTTTAACAATTTGTTTTATTTCTTCATCAATAAAATAATTGAATGAGTCTATGTGTTGTCTAACTAATCCTCTTGCTTTAACAAAGGCTGGAATTAATCTCCATTTATCTTCAACAGTATTAATAGCTCTCCCTAAGTCTGGACAATACACTTCATTTTCAATATCCTCCATTTCAATATTATGTTTTTTTATATAATCATCCACCTGTTCCTTTTTAATTCTCTCCATTATACTTTTTCTCAGTTATTCTTTCTTTTTCATTTCTTCTCTTTAATTGTTTTTATTATTTCTTTATTATTTCTTTTCTTTTGAAGGGTTTGCTTCATAACTCAAATTTGAAATTTTTTGTTTTTTATTTTAGTTATTTATAACAATTTCTCCTTTTTTGTTACTTTTATTTCTGTCTTAAATATTACCAATCTAATGTTATTGTTTTTAATAAAACTAAACAGAATTATCATCAATACTTGTGTTTTCTAATTGAAATAACCAATGGTTGAAGGCTATGTATATTTCCATAAAACTTATGGAACTTCGTTTTATCTAATTTAATAATGAAAAGTTTTCAAGTCTTAACTATTTGATTTTTAACTTTTTTCAATTCTATTAATTTTTATTCTTTTTTTTAATGAGAAATATTTATAATAACAAAAATCATTTTTATAAAAAAGATATTTTTCAGGAAAATATGTTTTTAAAGTGTGAATTTTTGTTCATTTATACCAAAGTAGTTGATTTGTAATGTACTGTTATTTTAGTACTTTCTTAGTAGTATTAATTGTAACTGGTATAAACGAATCACTTTTGTAAATATTATGCTATTCCGTTTAAAGAAATGTTTTTGAATTTTTATTGTTTTTTATTTCTTTCAAACCTCATTAAATTTCTATCTACACTATCTATATTCAGTATTTTCATCATTATTTCTGATGGGATGTTTTGTTTTTCTTATTCTTTCATATCTTCTATTTTATTAATATAATTGTTGTGAATGTGAAAATAAAAAATAATATAAATCATGTGTTTTGAAAGTAAAATATTGATAAAAATAATGATTGACTTGATGTTAATAACGTGGATTAATTATTTAAACATCATTATTTTGAACTTATAAACATCAATTTAAATTAAAATGGAAGAGTTAATAAACAAGAATAATCAAATAATTAAAGAAGTAATAGAAATACTTCCAAACATTCAACAATCAATTGATGATACTACTAAGAATTATCAATATTATATAGGAAGTATTAAAAATGAAGTATTTGAAATAAAAGATGATGAAACATATTCAGAAGCAATTAAAAGAGGAGAAGGAATATTTGATAGGATTGATGAAACAGAAAAAAGAAGAAAAATAGTGATAGAGAAAAGTCAAGAAACAATCAATAAAATAGAAATACTGAAGAATAAAATATCAAGAATCATACAAGAATGTAAATCAGATGAAGAAATGAAACAAATAGAAACGTATGAAATATACTATTTGATTCAGATAAATATAATTGAAAAGGTAATACAACAATATTTGAAGAAAGAATAATTAACAAATAATGAATATTCAGAAGGAAATAAATTTGGAGGATATGTTCATTCTAAAATTGATGAAGTTGAAAGTTATATTAAAGATTCACAATCATTTGTATTTTCATTAGAATCAAAATGAAGAATTGAAGGAATGAAGGAAATTAATACTAACCAACAATATGCATTTAAATTAATGAATCAATCATATGATATTTTTATTTAAATTTGGATATAATGGTATTGTTGTTGGTCAAGAAAAAAGATAAAACAATATCATCTTGTAACCAATATTCATTTGAATATAAAAGAAAAAGAATTGTACTTTGTTTAAAACAACATCCAAAAGATTTCATAATAAAATGAAACAAAGTAATTGAAATGAAAATATTCAGTCAGGAATAATTAAAATTGAAAAATAATAAACTATGATAATATAATTAAATAAAAATAAAAATTACATTAGCATGACTATGTTTATATTTCTTATTCACCATTTCAACTTTATTTTATTATTCTTTGCTATTGTATTTTGTTAATGACACTCAAAACAATCATTTTTCATTAAAATAACAGTAGAATAATTAAGTAAACATCATATTATAAAATATAATAATTATTAGTATCAACATTTTTGAATAAATATATTTACATTCATTATGTTATCATTGAATAGATTCTGCTTCTTGTCTTTATTCATTTTTTTATTCATTTTTTTTATGTGTAATTTTATTTTCTTCTTTATTGATTATCACAAAACTTTTTCTATTTCCGTGGTTAATCCATGAAATTATAGTTTTATATTGTTTTTATTATAAAAATTGAGTAATGAATAACAAAAATACTATTAAATTTATTAAATTATTATAAAAAAAATAATATTACCAATGTTTTGATGTTATCCATAAAATCATTTTAAAGAATAAATTGAATATTAAATTAAATGTGTTATTTGAAAGGAGAAAAAGACTGTTATAACAATTAACTAAATATAGACATTATTAATTAAATAATAAATATAATAAACAAAATAAATAATAAAATTTAAATAAATAACATAAAATCATACAAAAACATAAGAGTATAACAAAAACAAAAATACTTAATAAAATTATTAATTATAAGATTGTTTAATACAAAAGCTTTAATAAACAATTATAGTGTAATTAAGTCATAAAAAATAAAAATAAAAAATTTCTAATATCGTTTTATTATTCTCTCTTTTTAATTTAATTTCCTTTTACTCCTTTTTACTCCATTTTTTTGTGTTTCAAATTTTGTTTTATACTAAGTTAGAAAAAGAAAAATTAAAGAAAAAAATACTACGTGTTATTTTGTTTCCTTCTATTGTAGCTTAGCTCTTTTACTACATAAAAACTATAAAAAATAACAATTAATTGAAAATTACTATTCAAATAAACAAAAAATGAACTGAAAAAACCACATGTCTTGGAAGTGTGCTCTTTGTGGTTTGTATTTTCTTCTATTTTAATTAAATAACTGTTTAACTGTATAGGAAAGTCAGTATACTTTGCTGAAAGGAAACAGGCTGAAGGAAAAGATTGGCATAATATTTGTTTTAATCAATATTATAAAAAGAAAAGACAACAAGACGCTGAAAAGATTAATGCTGAATATACAAAAGTTGCAGATGTATGCCCAGAATGTGGTGAATTAAGAAAAGATTCAGAAGTTCGTTTTTGTGCTGGGTGTGGTTATAAGTTCCAATAAAATCGATATAACCTGTTAACAACAAAAGTGGTACTATAGTTCAATTCTTCTTATCATCTATTCGGGGTTATATTTTATCTATTTAAATTAAAATATCTTTAAGATAATATTTAAAAAAAAATTATATCTTAAAAAAGGGCTACTGTTTAAAAAATGTTTGAAGAAGATTTTTTTTTCTTATCTTCGTTATCTTTTATTATTTCATTTTTCTTAACTAAAAATTTAAATAGTGAAATTAAAAGAACCAAGTAATAAATTCACATCATATTAATATCTTCTTACTGAAATACTATTGGAGCAGGTGGACTCATTGGAATTTCAAGAACTGAATGATACTCAAATCCAACAAATTGAGCAATTTGTTCACAAATTCTTCTTACTTTATTTGGAAAATCAGTAGAATTATCAATAATAATTTGGTGTGGATGAATTGACCATTTTTCTTCAATTGTATAATCAAGAGCTGCAGCTTCTTCTGGACGTTCTCTTCTGGCTGGATTTGATTTTCTATCATAATACCTTAATGCACCAATAGCAGTTGTTCTTAAATGAAGAACAAGGTCATATCTGTTTTTACAAAATGAGTCATAATCAAATCCTCCTTCTTTCATAACTTTATCCCAATTATCTTCTGACATATAAGCAGCAGAATCCATACTTCCACGATCAGAAAGAATTAATGTAATTTTCTTATTAGTTGATTTAGCATATGTATAAAATTGATCTTCCATAGCTAATTGACATCTAATTTTACATAATTCCCAACATAATTTTTGATTTTCAGAGGCATGAGCAGGAAATCCAGCTCCTGAATTAAAGAACATAGTTGAATTCTCTTGAATATGAAAAACTTGAATTCCAAGTGGTCTAAATTGATCAGCAATTAATGACAATGAAGTTGTTTTTCCTCCTCCTGGTCCTCCAGTAAGTACAATTCGTATTATTTTAGGTTCTTCATCAGGAACACACTCTATTGGATTATCAACAAAACTAACAGACATTAAATAATAGTTTTCAGGGTTTGTTTAAATATCCAATGTTGAACCATTTGTAATTTCCTTTTTGTAGAAAAGTTAACTGCGTTTCATTCTTTCAAGTAATTGTGTTTATTATAAACACACAGTTTTTGGTATAAAAATGTTGAATTATGTTTAAGAAGAAAATTAATAATTTTTCTTCAGTACATCATCTTATTTTACATGAATTTACACAATAAGAAGGGTTTCATACATCATACAATTTAAGTTAGCCTAAAATTATCTATCTTTCGTTTTTGAATAAAACATATTCATTTTATTGTTAGAACTAACAAAAAAGTATTGAAAAACGAATTATCAAATAAATTTTTTAAATAATATTACTTAAAAATAATTTGAAAATAAAGAAACAATCTTAAATAAAAATACTCAAATAATAATTATTCTAATAATATTTTTATTAAAATATAATTTATGAATAGTATTTTTAATAAATATTGTCTATTATTTTATCAGAAATTAGTAAATTATCTTATATTAAAAAAATTATTATTAAACTTATCTTTCAGAAATTCATTAAGATAAATTACTAAATGAAAAATTAGTTGACTTCATGAAAAAAGACTTTAATTGAAATTATTAATTTCTATTGTCACTCTAAGTCTTAAGTAAAGGAACCTTTGAATTAAGACTTGAAATAAAAATAAAATATTTTGTGAAACTTAAACAATCATTTCTTAATATTCATCCACATGTCTTTGGTGATGCTTAATATTTATTTCTTTGTTTTAAAGAAAATTAAATAATTATCACATTATATATTAGAATTTAGTTAAACATTTTTTGTGAATAATCAACCAATGTTTAATTAAAAAAAGTCATAAAAATAAATGAGAAAAGATATTATTAAATGAATTAAAGTTAGTTAATAATTCATGATTGTGTGATGTTATTTGAAAATTATTTTATTTATTTCTTGGTTATAATATTGTTGTGTTTGAGTAAAATGATTAATGGATAAATCTGAATAAATAAATAATGTTAATAGAAAGAAATGATAAAAAGAAGATGAATAAATAAAAATGAAAGAAAAGAATTAAATAAGAGTAGACCTGATAAGTTCCATTGCTGCTATTCTTGCATTAATTTCAATGTCATCATTCCTTCCACTTCCTATCCAATTGTCATCTCGAGTGATATATCCCATTTCAAGATATCTATCAATATCTTCTTTCATTTCTGGATTATTATTTTTCATGTTTTCCATCATTTTCAGTTGGTTTTCAAAATACTCTTCAAAGAGTTGATCTTCCCATCCTTCTCTTGTATTGTTCATTTCCTGTTTTGACTTTCTTTCTTCTTTCTTTTATGTTGTTGTCTCTTCTTTTCTTTTAATCATTTTTTGGTTTTTGACTTTTCTTGTTGTTGTTTATCTTTTTTATGTTTTGAATGAAAAAAGAAATGAAAAGAAAAATCAATATAGTTTTATTTTACTGAATGAAATATCACCTCCTGACTTGTCTAATATTTCACTTGCTTCTTCTTCAGTTTTTCCATCTATCATAACTTGTTCAATAAGAGAAATTGGGTATCGAGGAAGACATGCATTTTCAAAGTGAGGTAATGTGGGTTTAAAGATAGGATTAGTTTTATTAAACGAAGAATCACCATGAATTTGTCTAATGTGAAAAGGTTTCTGCAAAATATAATCAACATCAGTGTTACTCATAAATTTAATCTTGTCATTTTTAATTCTTAACACACCTTCAGAAAAGTCTATAACTGCACCAATTGATTTAAGTGTGTTTGTCCCTATTAACAAATGGTCAAGTGGTGAATCATCTCCAAGCACATTCAGTGTTGTAATACAATACGTATTTCCAATAATTATTGGAACAAGATGAATGACCCCTATTGTTTCCATTCTTCCTACTCCTTGATACATTTTTTTTACTCTATAATCTATTTGTGTTTCTAAATTACATTCTTTACATGCTCTGATTGATATTACTGTTTCTTGTGCCCCACAGTCTATCATTGCCTCTTTGACAACTCCATTAATTTTAACTTTAATAAACACTAATTCTCCTTTAACTAATAACTCTGGATGTTCTTTTTCTAGAACTTTTATCTGTCTTTCAATTTCTTCTTGTCTTATTCTTTCTTCTATTTTCTGTTGTTCTTTAACAATTTCCATTCTTTATTTTTTTCTTTTTAGTTTTTCACTTATAATTTTATTAATGGAATCAATCATCCATTCTCATCGCCTTTCAACTGACACCCTTCGTGCGGAAAATGCTCGTTTACGTCTCAACGCTTCTAATGCTCTTTCAGATTTATTGGTTAATACCAGAAATAATTCTATTTCCTCTATTCATCCTCTCCTTTCTAACCTTTCTGATATTCAGTCTCTCAATAAACAACTCCAATTAAATGCAGTTCAACTCTCTAAACAAACTAAACATTGGTCTGTTTCAATAACAAAACTCCAAGACACTCTTAATGAACTTGGGAATCTTGAAATTGTCGGTCAAACTATGGAATCTCAACTCAATGACATTGACTCTGCTATTCGCAATCTCATTCTTCTTAAAAATTAATTCTTTTTTCTTTATATCTTTTTGTCCAATTTGCATTGAAAAAGAAAGTTATTAGCTCAGCAACATCACATACAAATTCTAAAATAAAAACAATTTGGGGGTTTCGTTATTATCTGATCATAATGTTGACTTCAATAAAATAGATAATGCCGTATTTAAGACTATTGGCGAGTATTGTTTGTTAGTGGAACTTTAGGGTTGAGTGTGGGTTATTGTCGCAACTAAAAGTGAGTTTTATTGGTAATTGTTGAAGTTAAAGAAAATGGGTTTTATCCATAGTAATGTTATGTAAAATAAGGTAAATGTTATTGTAAATATGGCAAATTTTAATCCTATTTAATTTTAAACTAAAATTTTGGCAGTAATTTAAATGAAGAAGGTTTGAAAGGATTTTGTACTAAGAAGAATGACATATGCTGGAGATATTAACTCTCTTAGTTTTCAGCTCAATAAAAATCTCAATAAGCAAACCTCAGTTGATTATTCTTCTTAGCCAGTTTGATTTATTTCATTCTTTTCTCTTTGTTGACCTTTCACCATTTTTTTTTTATTCTCTTAGAATAGATATAGTGAAAACATAATCCATCAAATGTCTATTGTGTTAGTATACTAAATCTCTTCAGTCTCTCCTCGTTTTTCTTTTATTAATATTTCACGTCTTTTTTAGGTATTTTTTATTTTTTACTAATTGAACTTTCCAATAAAAACGAAGAGTTATGACAGAATATGCCTCCTAACAAACAAAGGTCAAAACATCTAATACCACATAAAGCAGATTAAGAACATTATTAAAAGAGAGGGATATTAAAGATAACAAAGAAGAGAAAGGAGTGATAGATTAATAGTAAAGAGAAGAGAAAATGGAATAAGTGTTTTAAATAAACAAATAAAATGAATGTATAAGAAGAAATAAAGAAGAATAAAGAAAGAATGAACAAGAAAAGTTAAAGAGAGAAAGAAAAGTATAAAAGGAATAAAGAAAAGAAAGATCAGAAAGAAGTTGATAAAATAACACAAAACACTTTATGAGATAAGAAGAAAAATGGACAAGAGTATAAAAAGAAATTAATTAGATAAAGTAGACTCAGATGGAGAAGAATCATCAGGAATAGAATTTACAACAACAGGAGAAAGAAGATGACGATTAGAAGCATTTCTATCACTCATCACTTCAAATTGGATTGGAGTAGCTCTAGTAGATGTTTCTGCAAGATTAATTTCTAATTCAGGATTTAAATCAGTTTGGAGAGGTGAATTAACTGATGATAATCCAGAGGCACACATAATAATCTTTTTCTTAGCAACTCTCTTTAATTCATCAGCACAACCTGATTGTTGAACAAGATGATTAAAGATAGTATTTTCATTATCAATCAAATGAGAAGGAGAATCATTTTCTACTAATTCACCTTTATCAAATACAAACACTTTATTAGCATCCATAATACTTTGTAATCTATGTGCAACAGTAATCACTGTACATTCATTGAAATTCTTTCTAACCATTTCTTGGATTGTTTTATCAGTTTGAATATCAATATTTGCAGTAGCTTCATCCATAATCAAAATCTTTGATTTTTTTAATAATGCTCTTGCTAAACATATAATTTGACGTTGTCCAAGTGAGAAGTTATCCCCATTTTCTAATACAACATCATCAAGTTCATTTACACTATTTACTAATTTAAGAACACGTTTCATTTCTTCATCTGAAGTGTGTTTTGTTGGATCAAGATTATCTCTTACTGTACCACTAAACATAGTAGCTTCTTGAGGTAAAATACACATCCTATTTCTTAATATATGTAATGGTACTTTGGTAATATCAATTCCATCAACAAGAATTTTTCCTCCTGCAGGTTCTTCAATTCTAAATAATCCAGCCATTAGTGTTGATTTACCACTTCCAGTTCTACCAACAACACCAATCTTTTCTTTATCTTCTATTGATGCATTAATTCCTTTGAGAACTAATGGTAATCCTCTTCTATATCTAAATTTATAATCTTCAAATTTAACTTCACCTTTAGAAGGCCATTCATCTGGAGGTTGTTCATAATTTTCTTTCACTCTTTCTGATTCTTCATTTCTTACTTTGTTTATTAATAAAACTCTTTCTGTTGATTGCATAATGGTTTCTATTTCAATCAAACTCATTGCAAAATTAGTAATGGCAGTTGGAATATTAGTGATATTTGTTAATGCAGTTCCAGCAATAGAGGCATCCATTGATGCTCTCAATTTGGTTATAACAATTACAATAACAGTGATAATAGAAATAGCAGCCCCAATCCAATCCATTCTTTGAAGATACCAATACTTAGCCATCTTACAGGTATAGAGAGCCATAGTGTTATTTTTGATTTTATCAATTAATTTAGCTTTAAATTCATTTTGACCATTAGAGACTCTTATTGTTGATAGTCCCATTAAAGTTTGGTCAAAATGAACGAAGATAGGTGATCTTGAAACACCTTCAAGTCTCTGCATTTCAATGACTGGTTTAACTGTGAAAATATAAAAAGCTACAAAAATTGCAGCTATAACAAGGGCAAAAATAACTAAATAGATACTGGCTTTAGTAATAGTAATAACAGTAATGACAATAGTTGATATATTAGATAATAAAGGTTCAACATAATAAGGTAAACTAAAATCAATCTGATGGAAATCTCTTGAGAAGTAATTAAGAATTCTTCCCATTGGAGTAACATCGAAAAATCCTAGTTTAGCTTTTAATAATTTATGAATTAATTTCTTATGAAGATTTCTTGATACATTTACACAGAAGAAAATTATAAACAACTCTGTGGCATAAACACCTAAGAAATCAGCAATAAATGTATAACAGAATTTGTTAAATTCTTCTCTATTTCCTTGTGGTAATCCAAGTTTTGGTCTAATAGATCTTCCCCATGTAGTTAAAAATACATTATAATAAAATAATGCTGTAATTCTTGAAGCAAGAAGTATTAAAACCATACCAAAAAGAATAACAGAACCTGCTTTAATATATTCCCAATATACTTTAAATGAAACTTTTCCAAGTTCCCTTATTTCTTCTCTTATTTTTGTATTACAACCATCTCCTGAACTAATTTCACCATTTTCTTCATTATTCTCACTCTTTTTGGATGAAAGAGTCTTAATAAATTGAGATGCTTCAAGACTACTATTTTTTAATTCTTCTAAACTTCCATTAAATGCAAGTTTGTTGTCATCAATTACTATAATTCTATCTGCTTTCTCAATGAAATATGTTTGGTTAGTTACTATAATTCTAGTTTTTCCTTCGAGATTTTTCTTAATTGCATTTTCAAATATATATGTTCCAACATGGAAATCAACAGCAGACAAAGGATCATCAAGAAGCATGATATCATGTGAATTGTATAATGAACGTGCTAATGCAATTCTTTGTCTCTGACCACCAGATAGATTAGATCCTTTTTCAGCAATAACATATTGATCTCCTCCAACTAAATTATCAATATCAGAAGTTAAACAAGCATCTTTTATTGCTTGTTTATATTTTTCTTTATTATATGGAGCTAAGAAACATATATTTTCTCTAACAGTTGCATTCATTAACCAAGCAGATTGAGATGAATAAGTAATTTTACCATTAAGATAAGATTCTCCTTTTTTCTTTTCTAATTCATTTAAAAGTGCTAATAAGAATGATGATTTTCCACTTCCAACACTTCCTAAAACACATACAAGTTCTCCTTTTTTAATTTTAAGTTCATCACAAGCAAATGCAGTTTCTCCATCAGGGAAAATATAATTAACGTCATTCATTTCAATTGCATTTTCTGATTCTTTGTTAACAACTTGAATTGGTTGTAATTCTGGTTTTAATAAGAATCTTTTGATTCTTCCAAGAGAAACAATGATTGTTGTAGAGCACGTAGCCATTAGTCCAACTGTCCTAACAGGAATTCTAATAGAATTAAAGAGTGCAATTGTTGTAATCACACGAGCTAATTGCATTTCAGATGATGACATTACCATAGTCACAAATAATGCAATAGACATAGATGACCCAATTTCAACTGTTAAAGTAAAAAATGAACATCTAAAGAATCCAACCAGAAAAACAAAGAATAATTCCCAGAGTCTTTTTTTGCCAATCCTTTTTTCTGTAGTTTTTTCCCAATTATTGTATTTAATAAACTTAATATTATGAAGAATCTCTCCCATAAAAGATACTCTTTTATCCTTCATATATACAAATTTACTGAACAGTTTACCATTCAAAAATCCAAATCCAATATTAAGTAATAAGAATGCAATAAAGACAATCAATGGAACATATACCCATTTACCCATATTAATATAAATTAGTACAAAGAGAACAATAAACATTACTGGAGATGCTAAACCAAAAAATACCATCTCAACATTTCCTATAAACACTGGTGCATCATTTGCCATTAAATTAACAAATCTTCCAGGCTCTTCTATTCCTGAAGCATTTAATTTTAATGCTTTATCATAAATAAGACCAATAAGACCATTTCTTATTCTAACACCTAAAACAAAAAGCCATTTCTTTCCAAACTCTTGAGTAAAACAAGAAATTAATTGGAAAACAACAGTTAAAAGAATAAAGAATATTCCCCTTTTGAGAGTCCCTTGTGGATTATTAATCCATTTAATAACATATTGCAGCATAAGTGGAAATGCGAGTGCAATTAATTCATAAATTACCATTGTAATATAACATAACAAAAACATTTTCCATTCTAATTTAAATATAACTAAAAATAAACTAGGACGTTTTGATTGAGACTCTTTTTCCCATTTCTCTTTCATACTTGCTTCATATTTTTCATATTCAAGTGTTTTTGGTAAAGTAGATAAATCAGGAATTCTTAAATTTCCTTTTCTTCCTTTTAATAATTGAGGCATAGTTTGTCTAAAAAATAATGTTCTAAAGAATTTAGCAATAGTATTTGGAGTTTTATCATATTTAATTACATCATCAGTTTCAAAAAGACCATCATCATGAGAACTAGTATCTTGTTCTTCTAACTCAATTTCATTAGCATTAAATGTGACAGTTTTCTCAGACATAGCGAATAAGTGACTCTCTTAGATTAAAACCCTTATATACTAATATCCACTTTCAAAAAAATTCCAAGAAAAAGATAAATCTATTCAAACCTAATCAACTGCACTCAAAAACTATTACTAAAAATAAGAGTCTATCTTCTTCTTAATATAAAACTCCATTTCTTCTTCTTTGGATTTTGGAATTTTATCCTATGATTTATTTTCTAAATTTTCAAGACTTTTTTAGTAAATATCTTATTTTTTAAGAAATATTTTTGAACAACCAAATTCTAATTAATTCTATTTTGTACCTGAAGTGTAAAAAAGATCGATAATGTAAACAATAGGAATTTTCAAATAAATTTGAACTTTTCCCCATAACTTTTTCAATAAAATGAAAATCAGTTCCAATCTCAAATTCACTTTTTGAACATAGAAATACTTTTATTATTTCGTATAATAATTGCAACAACAATTAAAAATATTTTTTAATGTATTTTTTCCAATAAAAAAACTATTTTCTTTATGTGGAAAATCTTTAAGATTTACTTTAATGAAACTTACTTTGTTTTAATAATTTTTTGAATAAAAAAACACAGTGAATAAAAATATAACTATAACACAAAGAAACTCTGAGCTATTATTAACAAATATCATAAAACAACATTCAATAAACTCAATGTAACTGAATTAAAGTATCTGTTCCATAATTAAAAAATTAAAAAAAAGATTAAAGAATTATAACATTTTCTTAGAAAAAAAAATAGAGAGAATTTTTATTATTTTAACTTTAAGATAAAAAAAGAGAAGAAAATAACAATTACTCTTTAAGAATTTTCAAATAAACATAAATAAACAGTCTAATAAAAATAAAAATGGAAAGTGTTAGTACAACAATGAAACAAATAAAACAGAAAACCTTTTGTAACTTTTTAATGAAACCTAAATGGTTATAAATTTTGAATTTTTTATAACAATCCTTTTTGGATAAAAAGTGATAAAAAATTAATTTTCTCAAATAAAATGAATTAGTAATTAGTTAAAAACAAATCTTAGAATAATTAACAAAAAATAAATTATTTATGTTATTCTGATTTTATATTGAAAAACAAAAAATAAAACCAGAAATTTCTTTTGACTTGGAAAAGTTAAAAACAAAATTGATAAATACGATTTTGTTGATTGCATTAAATTAACAATGCCTTAATGTAACCAGGGGTATCTGGATCTCCAACATGTAAACAAGTATATCTTATTGTATCAAGTAAAGAATTAATTGCTTCTGTGTAATCAACATTATCAGCAAAATTTTTCAATTGCATAATGCAATCTTTAACCTAAATAATAAGTCTTTTTATCAAACAACAATAATTAAACTACAAAAATAAAACAAACTTTAATAGGTGATTTTTTATGGAAAGAACCTAATTCGGAGATATTATCATTTAAGATGATACAACCAGTCATAACTCTTAGACAGAATAGATTAGTTTCATTATTTTCAAAGATTCCTTTTTGAACCATATCATTACATACATTTGCAAATAATATTAAAATTTCACTAAAAGATGGATTAATAGCTCCATTTTGAACACCTTTAATAATTGTCACTAAATGTGCCATCATAGGTGATGGATTAGCAATAAACATAGAAATTCTATTTGCCACTTCATCAGGAATTTTTAATTCATCTTCTCTTTTAAATTGTTTCATTCTTGGAAAACTTCTTCTATAATAACTAAAGTCATTTTGAATACCAGGATTAGTAACTTTTTTATTATCAAAAGCTAATACAAAATCAAGAATGACACCAAGTTGTTTGCATAATGCCTGTTTATCTGTTAACGTAGCTTTAGCGTCGTCACGAGATAATTCAGTAACTAACTTTGGAAATTCTGTTTCTATAAATATGAGTATTAAATAAATCTATCATTTTTATTGTAAAGTCAAGGTTTTTCTCCTTATTACTTGGATATTTGTAATTTCTTACTCATATTTAATAAATAAAATTAAAGAATAACAAACCTAACAAAACAGCAAATTGATAGAACTCATTAATAATATCAGCTTGAGAAGAAATTACTTTCCATGCCTCTTCTTCTGGTTGACTCATACCACTTAAATTATCAGACCCTGTTCTTGCAGAAATGGCTTTTCGAATTAAGTCATCTTGGCCATGATAATTTGTGACTTTATTTAAAACATCATCTTTTCTTCTCAACATAATATCAATGTCATTCCATATTTTTAGCTCAGCTTCTGATGGGCTAACATCTATTCTGTTATTATTTTTTTATTTCTTTATTAGCTTTAAAATTAATTAAAACTTCTTTCTTCTAGAATTAGTTAAATAATTAAAATTTGAAGAAAACGAACTTTCAAAATCAATCGTAATTTGTTCACCTGTTGCACCACCTCGAAAAAGTGCTAAAATCTGTCCCATAGTCTATACTGATTTTTAAGTTCAAAGATTTTTGATTTTAGAAAAATATCTGTTTTTAGATTTTTTTGTTTTCTTTTTTCCTTTCTTTAAAATTAATTAAAGATAATTTTTCAACAGTAAAAGACACCATTTATCTTATTATTTACTTCTATCTTTCTGATATTACAATTAATTTTTGTTACAAAATGTTTATAGTAACAAACATAAATCAATGAAGTGTTTGGTATGACCAAATCAATACAATAAATAACTTGATTTACCAAAAATTGAATTATGAAAATATGAAATAACAGAGTTATATTTGATTAATAAAAAAACAAAATTCTTTGAGTATTATTGAACATTATGTCGTTTCATAGCATTTATACAGCTTGTTAGAAAATGATGGTTATGTCTATAAACAAAGTAAGAATCCAATAAAAATAAATTTAAGGTATTGTCCTAATCTCACTTAAGATTGACACTGAAAAACTTGATTAAAAGGATTAATAAAAATGGTTGCTTTAATCAAAAAATAAATAACAAAAAAATTGTGAAATTGTTGTACTAAGTGTTGTTATAATTAAGTTTATTGACCAAACGAATTTTATATATCTGCACTCTATCTTAATATAAATAATAACTTCTTATTGTATTAAATCCATTTTTATATATTGAAATTTGACTAATAATACCTATCGAGTTGATTTATATTTCCACTTAAAATAATAAAACAGAAGAAAGAGAGTAGAGAGATTGTAAATGTCATTTTATTTTAATGTTTATTTTGCATGGAGTGAAAAAGATAATAATAACTTAAATTTTTAAGAATAAGTGTTGTTTATATAAATTAAAATAGAGGTATTGATAAGGAAGAGGTATGGAAATGAAGTAAAAACAGAATAAGTTAAAGATCAATAACATAAATTATCAAAGTACAGACATAAAATATTGATTATATTTCTTATAGATTAGTATTTTATTTATAAAAACCATATTTTTGATATTCATTATGTATGAATGAGTTGAGATAAATGAAAATAATTTATTTCATATTGATTTTATAATAATAAAACTATGGAGTATATTGTAATTCAAGATGACACTCAATAAGTTATAAATAATATTTTTCAATGAAATATTAAGTATAGATATATGATATTGAATCATTTATAAATTTATATTCTTCATTTTTCTTTTATTCTTATTTAATGAATATTCAAATGAATATTGTATGTTTCAATGACAAGTTTACCGAGATTCTCTGTCTTATTAACAAGGATATAATTAATTTAAAGTTTATTTCTTTCAATAATGCTAAACAAAAAGTGTAATAATTCCATTTAGTATTTCATTAACTAAATCTTTTAATTTTAACACAAATAAATTATATTGTTGTGTTTGTAATATTTTCTTTGTTGGTCATGATAAATAAGAGTCTTTTTGGTTATTAACTAAAATATTTTATCATTTATATGAGTATTAGATTATTTTATTTCTTAATTCCTTTCTGACGATGAATTTAGAATAACAATAACGAATTATATATATTTATATTAATCATATATTATAGACAATAAAGTTAGATAATTCTAGCAAAAGAAAGAGTATTGTTCTCTAATAATTAAATTTTAAAAACTTGTCTTTATTTTTGCTAATCTCTTATAACAAATGTTATTATTATAATGTGATGTCTTGTTGAATGATTTAAAGTTTAAACATGCTTATGAACAATTTATTTTAATTTCATAGATTCAAGAACAGAAGATGATAAAATAATATAAAAGAGTAAAAGTTTTTTCTTTCAAAGTTATTTTCTTTTCTTTATAATACAATTAAATTCCATTTTTAATGTTTAGGATAAACCTCTTTTTTGTGATATGATATGGTTAAAATGACATAACTTCTATTTTATAAAAGAAGATAAAATGGTTAATACTCAATATTTCAATGAAATTCCTAAATAAATGTTTTTTTGGATATGTTATTTTTATTTCATTTCATTTATTCTTATGAACAAAGTGATAGATATCATATATTATAATAGAATTTAATTTTTTTTTTGATTAAAGACAAATAATTCTGTAATTTCTCTGATAGATTTAAGAAAGAATTACAGAGTAATAAAACAAGACAGAATGTTAGACTTTCATCAAAAAATAATAATTTTAACTTAAAAAAAAATAGTAAACAATCAATAAAATTTTAGGTTTGAGAAGAATGCTCTTTTAATTTACTTTTGTTAATGAATGTTTTATAGACGTTTGTTTGTTGTATTTGTTATGTAAATATTTCAAATCCAACAGAAAACAAGATTCAAAAAAGAACTATAAAAAAGAATTTAATGATTTGTGTGTTGTTTCTAATCTATTTAAGTTATGGTGAAGTCATCAGTGGTACTCCTGAAACATTCACTCAACTGACAAAAAACATGTCATTTGTTAAATTCTATGCTCCATGGTGTAGTCATTGTATTGCATTACAACCAGTGTTTGAGGCATTGGCTGATGAATATAAAAGTAA
>NW_001914955.1:45107-54085 GCF_000208925.1 Entamoeba histolytica HM-1:IMSS | reverse complement strand
TTATTTAATAAATGAAATATAAATAATAAATGAATGAATAATAATTTAATATATGAAATAATAAAAAGAAAAGAAAGATAAATAATAAAGAAATATGATGTATTTAATACATACTATAATTTATTATCAAATATAATAATATAAAATGATGATTTATTTTTATTTCAAAATATTTTGCATCAATAAAAATGTTGCTAAATATTTTGCATCATTAATTTTTGCATCATTAAATTTTGCGCTTTTTTTATTTGTTTCAATAAAATTTGCATCCTTTATTTTTTTCTTTCTATTCTTCTTTTATCATCTCTTTTGTTTTATTACACTTTATCTTCTTTCTTTTTATCTTCTCTCCTTTCTACTTTTATTCTTTCTTCATCATATTCTACTTCTTACTTTCTTTTTATTCTTTTATATCATTCATTCTCTTCTGTTTCAATTATTTGCTTTTTTTCGTTGCCATATAAAAATAAGCAAAAAGATTCTTTAAATAGTATTTGCAATTGTTATATTTTATCATTTATCGTCAAATGAATAGAATGTTTTCAATTATGTCCATATTTCTTAATTCATTTATGTGAAATGAAAATATGATGTACATGAAATACAACTATAAATGCTATTAACAACTTATTTCTTTATTATGTAATTAAACAATAAAAAGGTTGAAAAGGATGTGTGACTAAATTAAGTAATTTTCTTTTATATTCACAATTTCTTTATATTACATTATAATCTCAATATTATGCGTATTATACATTTTACTTAATGATGTATTAAATATATTTTTAAGTTATTGTAAAATTCTAAATGAATAAATATTATTAATATGAAGCTAATAAATTTAAATGATTAAATTTATTTATTGAAGATTTGATGCACTACTTAATTTGTTATTTTGATTTTTCATTTATCAAAATTAATCAATTGTTTCTCATATTCGTATTGAAATTGATAAGTTGTGATTCTTTGAATAAGATACAAATTTATTTTAAATAAATACATATGATTGTGAATTGATAATTTTTTTTAATGAACCAACATTGTGTTTATAGATTTTAGATAACAACAAACAGATTAGTTGTATAAAATGAAAGAACAACAAAGATTATTTTATTAATAACACAAAAGCTTAAATTGGAGAAAAAGAATAAAAGAAGTATTTATATAAAAACAAATATAAAAAAGAAAATAACAAAACATCATTCATTGGTGAGTAGGAGTAATTATCACAAACTATATAAAAATAATAAATAAATGAATTAATGGAAAAAAAGAAATAAAACACTAATTAAATAAAAGGGAAAAGTTATTTTTAATAAAAGATTATTTTCATAATAGAATGAAGAAATAATAATAAGTAGATAAGTAGATAGAAAATATTAATAAGAAGTTATTACATTAACGTGATAAATAAAATAACAGGAATAAGTACAATGAATTAATATTTAAAGTGTTAATCAATTAAAATATAAATAAGTTATGGACAATATTTTTTATATAAAACACTTCCTCATATTTGTTTATGTAATTTAATTTATGAAACACAGGAAAATGAAATAAATTATAATTAATAAAACAAAATAAATGACTTTTATATTAATAGTATTAACTTAAAAACAATAAACAGAAGAGTATAAGATTCTATTTAATATAATAATTTAGTACATGAAATATAAACTGATAATAATTTAATAAATTCTATTTGTCTATAGCTATTATATAGTGTTCAATAAAAATAGAAAATAAATAAACAGAGAGTTAACACAATAATAAATGAAGTGAGTTTGTAAATTGAACTCCTTGAATATGTGATTCATGAACACAACATAATTTGTCTTGGTCATCTTCAAGAAATATATTATCAAAAGATTTGAATAATGAATTGATAACCATTTTGTTAGTAACTCTCACAACAGCTTTATAATAATCACTATCTTGCTTCAGACAGAAAAATTGGTCATAAAAACATGACACACACTTCTCTATCCTATTGATTAACTCATTTGAAGAAAATGTCATAGGAATGTTATTAATAACAATAACACTTTTATATTCATCTACGTCTTCACCTTCATTTAATCCAATTCCTTTAATTTGATTAATAGATTCACAACAATTAATAAGATGGGGTGTTCCAACACTTTCATTTCCAACAAATCGTTTACTTAACTCTTCACCAACAACAGTTGGTTTTGGTAATGAAATAGTGAATGACTCACTTGTTATTTCATTCATTATTTCTTTTGTTTTAATTAGTTCATCAATTAGTTTAATCATTTCATGTGGTGGTGGTAATCCAATAAGATCATTAGGTAATTTTAATGCATTGACACAACGTAAAATGAGTTGCTGCCTAATTCCACCTGGTCTGGATGGTTCAATTTTTATTTTCTTTCCATTGGACTAGTATTGTTATTTGCTTTATTTCACTTTTGTGTTGCATCTTTTCATTAGTTCCAACATTTTATTACTTATTGTTTCTTTTCTTGCTTCAGTATTATTTGAATGATGATACACACAAACTTTAAACTCATTTCACGAGTTTAACCAAAAACAATATTATAAGTTATATGAGACACAATGAAAATATTTATCATAGTAGTTAATTACTATCTGTTTTGTTATAATACTATTTTCATTTATTTAATACAAAAAGATAATTCATTGTTTTGTCCATTCATTAACTATTAAATTACTGTTCTTTTATGCTTCAATAAGTCTTATTAAAATAGTCTAATGCCAGACATATGGATTTGTAAATCATAATCATTTTAATATTTAACAAAATGAGTTGGAACTAATTCAATAAATAATTCAATCAATGATGCTATGTTAATAAACAAGGAAAAAGAATTGATTGAATGAATAACTTTTCTTTTGAAGAATGAGGATTAAATGAAGATGTACAATGAGTTAGTAGTTCGATATGAATTTGATACTATCCTATTTAATGATGAAGGTATATAATAATTATTCATTAAAACTAACTCATAAGAGACGAATAATTTCATACTGATTCATTCATTTTCACATAATAAAATTGGTCATAAACAAAAGAGGTTCTTATTTGGTTTATTGTTTTAATTATAAAGAAGAATTGATGTTATTTGGAGTGCTAATCATTTGGTTCATCGTCTGATGTTCTTTTAAAAAGACAAATGATAAAACATTAAAACTATCTCAAAGAATAAATTGAGTAATATATTTATCATTAGTCTCATAATCAATATCTCTATTTTCATCTTCACACCTTTTAAACATAGTGCATATTGTTTGACAATTGTGGTTTGCAATAAAAATGTTTTTTACTGTATCAAACTCATCAGAATATTGAATGAAATAATATTTACTTGGTTTACTATGAATAACTTCTGCTTTAATTATCGTATATTCATTATTTGTTAGTATAACAAATACATTTTTCATAATCATCAAATCACTAATACTTTCTGTGGTTTGACACCACAGAAAATGGTTGAATGCTTCTATACTTAAAATACCTCCAGAAACATCCATATTTTTTATTCCTGACGTATCTCTAATTCCACTTCCTTCCTCATTGATTGCTTGAATCAATTGTGTTTCTGCTTCTTCATGATAGATTTCAATTATCATTTTTTCTTTTTTATCAATGAAAGCCTTCACTTCTTTAAGTAGGAATATGTCTCCTCGAATCATTTGATTTGTTACAACAAACATCTGACTTCCTTCACACTTCACTGGTTTCATTCGATGTACCTTCTCGTCTTTAAGTTGATTATTATACATGTCAACATATTTATTGTATTGTTCTGATGCTTTGACTAATAGTCCAATGGAGTCAAGATAATCCAAATAACTTTCATTATAAAAATATTCACTTTTTTTGTATTGTTTGATTATAATAGGAATGTCATTGTGATCAACCTTCAGATTTCCTTTGATAGCAATTCTTTTTCCTTTATCACTGATAATGTTCTTCATTGTGACTTGACATGGTGTAACTTTGTATTGTTTTGTTCTACTTGCAAATATTCTCATCTTCTCATATTCCTCAAATATTGGAGTGATAAGAACTCCTTCGAGGTTTGTAACTTCCTCCATATAATTTCCTAGTGTGTATGATGAGGGAATTAGACCATTTTGAAGTATTGCTAAATCATTATAATTTAGCATTACAAATGGATCATCATAGTGTTTAGTAGGAGAAATGCATTGGAAAATAAAATATGGTTTTTGATTGAGATTGTTAATGATAGTGTTTTTCATTTGATCGTTAATTTCATAATGATAGGAGTATTGCAATACTAAATCACATTTAGGGGGGTATTTTTGTTAGTGTAAATTGAATAGTTGGAAAAATGTAACTAAAGAACCTTTGTTCTGGATAAACTTGAATGCTTTGTTTTATTATTTCAATAAAATTATCAAATGACTTTCCTTGACAAATTATTTTTTCTGTTTGTTTCTCTTGATATGTCATGAGAGTATAACTTGACTCTTTACCAATTCCTTTCAAATACAAATCAATTAGTTCAAGTTGTTTACTAATTGTTTCTCCCATACTAACTATTTTTTCATGTTGTTGTAGAATGACAAGGATTTCTGTTGGTTTTGTAGTTCTAATATAATCAACTAATTTTCTTGTTCTTGACATTGCTTCATCGTTATCAGTGAATTCTGTGATTGATTTAATCATTATAATTCTTTTTTCACTCTCACTTAACTCTTCAAAACTAACTTTTTTAGAATTAATTGTAGTGCTACTTTGAATCATGTATTTTTCTTATTTCGATTTTTTAGTTCTTTTTTTCTTTTATTACTCAATCAGATTTATTGAATCATTTTCATTCAGTATTTCTTTGTATTTGTTTTATATCTATAACTTATTTATTCATTTGTTTATTGTTATTTTCACTTGAATTGTATTGATTTGTTGAATTAATTTACTATGTTTTGAGTTTCATAACTGATAAACAAAAACATTTACTCATCATCTAATAACTCATAAACACATACAAACTGTTGTTGTAATTTATTGTCATTGTTTTTTTTGTTGAACATACTTAGTTTTGGTATTTTGATACTAGCCAAAATAGACTATGTAATATGTCATATTCATTAAAACTTATAATGTTAACTGATATACAATTTAATACAACAAAGTTACTATGTAATTACTATTCAAGTTAACAAGAATTTTGAAAATCTTCATTCAATGAAGACATTAATTCATAATTCATAAGTAAATGAATGAAACAAATGTTTATGATTCTAATAAATGATTAAAAGTGATTAAAAGTGTAATTAATAATGATAAATATCACTTCAAATCTAATTTAATTAAACACCATACAAAATAAATAAAGTTGAACATTGTCAAACAATTAATTTGAATATTCAATTAACAAGTAAATGAAATGTGAATAGAAAGATGGAATAACCAAGTATGTTATAGATTAAAAAAGTTAATTTTTAATTTATTCAGAATAATACAATTAAAAATAAAATCATTTTAATAAGAATCAAGAAATTTATTGACTCAATAAAATGGTTATAGACGAAGTTGTAGTTTAATTAACAAATCAGTTATAATGTGTATGTTAGTTTGGTTGTTCCAAGATTTTTGTTAGTCTATTTATGATTTCTGAAGGACTTAGTCTTTTATCAGGTTGTTGCACCCAAGACTCTTGAATTAATGACTGTAAATTTTTATCAGTGATACACTCTAGAGATGGTCGTTCTCCTGAGCTAATCATATCACAAATACACCAAGGTTTAATGTTTGATGCAAAAGCATTTCCCCATTTAAAACATTCATACATTGTTACTGCATATGAATAAATATCAGCCATTGTTTTGTAATGTTGTTTATTCAATATTTCTGGTGCCATATACTTTGGTGTTCCAATTGCTTTAGTAAATGTCATATTAGTCATTAACATATTCACGTTTCTTGACGAACCAAAATCTGTTAATTTACAATTTATGTCATCAATAATATTCAATGAAAATACTAAGATATTACCAGGTTTGATATCTCTATGTAATATTCCATTCGAGTGAAGATATTCAATACCCTTAATGCTATCTAACATGAATCTAATTCTTAACTTCATAGATATTTCACTTTCTTCTTTTTTCTTCATTAAATCCTCTAATGATCCAAATTGGGCAAATTCTGTTACAATACAAATCTTGTTTGGTACAAATACAGCTCCATAAAAATAAACAACATAATCACACCTAAACTTATCTAACATTGTAACTTCTTTATCAAATTCCTTCAATGATTCATCTCTCATATTTTTAAATTTCTTAATAACAACTGTAGATCCTCTATATTTTCCTTTAAAAACAACACCAAATGATCCTTCTCCAATAACATTCTCTGAAATAATTTCCTCTGGATTAAGTCTTGGTGAGTATTGAGTTTTTCCTTGAAGAGGAATTTTAAATATTTCAGTTTTATTTGATTTAATATCATAACTTAAAAATGAAAGAGTATCGTCTATTGTAAGATTACATAATGGACTAACCATTATTTCAAATTCACATCCTTTACCTTTTTGTAAAATGACGCACTCAGGATTAACTTTTATATTTAAATAAATTTCTTGTAAACTGTTATGTGTAAATTGAATTTTCTTTGTACTATTAGATATATTACCAATACAAAACAATGCTCTATTCTCTGATGCAACTAGCATTTCTTCTTCATATTGAATTAATTTTTGGTTAACAATGATTGAGTCTGAATTGCCTGCTTTTGTCCAAAGTGAATTTGAATATTTAATATCGAAAATTGTATTTGAGTCTTGTTTTTTATTTTGAGAATACTTTGTAATTTTAGTCATAACAGTTCTAATAAACACTAACAATATTATGATAAATATCACTACCAATATTATTCCTCCAATAACCACCAATACAATAACCCACCAAACTGGTGAACTCTTACACTCTTTTCCATCAACTGAATACCAGAAATCACATTTATTACAAACATTATTTTCAGCACTAACACAATGAGAGAATTGTGAATAATAAATACACTTATAATCACTATCTAAAATGAAATCTTTATTACATAGATTACATCTTCCATTTTGTTTATTACAACTCTTACAGTTATTAGTTGTTTGATCACAAGATAAACATGTGTAACCATTTAAGAAATATCCATCTTCACATACCTCACATCCAAATCTATTTGTAGTCTCACAATTAGAAAGTAAACTTATTGAAAGACATTGTTGTGTTTTTATGTCAAAATAATAATTGTCTATGCACTTTAAACAACTGCCTGTATTTGCAGTTGTACATGAAACACAATTATCAATACATTTTGTACATCCTTTTCCATCTCTATAATATCCATCATTACAAATAGCACATTGTTGAGAACCATCACTGGTTATCATCATCTTACAATTTGTAGTTTCAGAAATAACACATGATTCACCTTGAAGAACATATCCAGACTGACATTCATAACATGAGTTTTGTGAATTAACACATTTAGAACAAGTGGCGTTACATGGCAAACACTTGATTTGATTATTGTAATATCCGTCAATACAACTTCGACATACACTTTGTGTATATAAGGAACAAAACTCATCACTTTGTTCTGAGCATATTGTGTTCCCATCAGTGGTTGTTAATAAATAATATTTTTCTGCTGATTCTGAGAACAAACACTCAACACATGTTCCATCATTATTAGTTTTTAAACAATGTTCTATTCCACTAACACAATCCTTTCCATTAAAATATTTAGATGAATCATCACAAATTAAACATGTGGATTTTGATACTTGCTTACATGAAACTGACTCTTTAGAAACACACGTTCCACTAGTTGTCATGATATAACCATCAGCACAACTACTACAAACAACGTTACTTGAAACAGAATAACAAGTCATACAATGTAATTCACCAGAATTACATGAAGTACATGTAGAAGTTTCTGATAAATAATATCCTGGTAAACATTGAATAATTCCTGAATTACTTACATTAATTGAATTAGAAGTAACACTACATGTTGTTGAACTTTTAATTGCATTAGCACTTATATTACAAATGTCACAATTTGTATTATCTTGACATGAATAACAACCATCCACACATGACGTAGAACAACCTGTATGATCACTGTCTATCATCTTCCCTTGAGGACATTTCAAACAAATATTATTCTTTGAGAAAGAGCATACTGTAAAATTTTGAATACAATTTTTTTCATCTGATTTATCATTTATGTAATTGTCTTCACAAATAAAGCATTGACTTGAATCACACGTTAGACAATTTTGTCCACAAGGAAGACAATTCCCATTTTCTATATAAAACCCAGTGTTACACCTTAAACAGTACTTACCATTAGGAGAAATAATTATACAGTTATGAACATCTGTTGATGACACAACAATACAACTTCCATCAGAATTAAATCCATACCTACACTTCTTACACTTCATTCCAGTTGGTGTTGAATAACCAATAGTGCAAATTCCATCAGCTTCTATTACACTTAATGAATCATTAATTCCACAAGAAGACGTATCAGCAATAATTAAATTCTGATTATTTCCCCCTTTGGTATTAATTGTGTGTTTATCATTAGTTTTAACTAATATTGAATTCATATCACCAGCAATCACAACATTTGCTTGAAGAGTTAATGGCAACTCATAATTTGAAACAGTTATTGTTGTTGGTGAAACTACAAATATATTAGAATAATATTCATCATTACCAATATTAATTGTTGATGCTGATATATATAACGTTGATGTAACATATTGAGATTTATGTCCTGGACATGAATAATCAAAAAATGAAGATGACTCACTCTCATAATAGTATTGACTTTCATCTCTCTTATAACATGTTTTTTTTCCATATCCCTTATTTTCACATAATCCATCATCAACAGTTCCAAATATTGCTATCTGTTCATCACACATTGTTTTCATTGAATTAGTAAA
>NW_001914955.1:0-45007 GCF_000208925.1 Entamoeba histolytica HM-1:IMSS | reverse complement strand
AACGAATTGTAGTATAACTATTAGGCACTGTTAATGTATATAATGATCCATTGTACAAACAATCAGGATAATTGATTGTTGATCTTGAAATTTGTACATCTGTTGATCCTGTTGTAATTTTACATGATGAATCAGGCTGTGGCTCTGTTTGTCCTTTACAAATAACATATCTTCTAAACCCCTGAATATTTGATACTTCTTTGAGCACTCCATTTGTAATAGTATCTGGAATTTTTTGTTGTCCATTAGTATTAAATGCATACCAACATCCTTCTTTATATATCTCTTTTACCCATATTTCTTTTTTCGCGGTGTCATTCACATTTTGGTACAAATACAAGTATGGACGATCTTCCATTTCCCATGATATATAAGTCTTAGAACATAATGTAGTATGAAATATTGCAGGTTTATCATAAATCAAAAGATTTTCTTGAGTTTCTGTATCATCAAAACACTCTTTCCTTTCGACAGTAATATATAATAATGATTTGTATTTTTCAAGGTTAAATTGAGTGTATTTTCCTTTACCCCAAGCAGGCCTCACAAACAAATGTTTAATAGAGGCGTCTGCCTCAAAACTAAATTCTGTTGAAGCAGCTTCATTGATTAAAACACTCATGTATGGTAATCCATTTTCACAACAATCCGATTTAAATATAAACTTGTTAGAATTTAAATTAGGACCATTATATTGCCATCCTTTTCCTGAGTAGATACAGTTATTACCATTATAAAATCCATAATTTAAAACGTTCTTATTTGATTCATAATATATGTAACACCCCATATCATTTGAAACAACGAATTGAAATAAGAACAGGATAAGAAGGAACATTGATAAATTTCAGATTGATGATTTTTACTAACCTTAATAATTCAATAATTTTACAATTACTTGAAAATTTTGTTGTTACCCCCAAAAATTTCTCGTTAATAATAATGTTAAAAAATAATTCCTCATCAAAAAACATTTTTTATTTAATAATGTTATTTAAATATAAAAAATTCAAAAAACAAAAAAAATCTAAGAAATTTTATATTTTTATTGAGAAATGAATATAATATTATTAATACTCATTCCTTTTGTTCTTAGTAATGACCTTTTTAATTCAGAAGATCTTGAACTATTAGATGATGAATTTTTAGATTTGTTTGATGATGACTTTGATACTGAATATGAATTAGAAGACTCATTGGAATTTAAGTATAATGACTTTGTAGGATATGGAGGATATTTTGGTTATTTCCATCCACTTCAATATCATGGTTATTATCCAGGATATCCACTTTTGTATCGTCGACTTGGACAGTACTAATTATTTTTTGTTATTCAAGCTATTTGTGTTTTGTCTTTTATAAAATTTTATTATCAAATATTAGAAAAAATAATTTTAAATAAAAATCAAGATCTAATAATAAGTTCTTCTTAAATATGGAAATGGGGAAAAAGAAAAAAGAGATAAGAGGAGAGATTAAAAAAAAGGAATAATAGGGGGAAATTAAAGAGAAATCCCAAAAGATTAAAAGAGAACTAACAAGGGGGAAAAAGAATGATAAAGAATAATAAAAAATAATAATAAGAATAGTAAAAGAACAAGAAATTCAAGGAACAAAAAAATCATATTTTAATGAAATTCTTTGGTATTGTGTTTTTGGTTTTTATTGCTAGTGCTTTAGCTCAATCAACTGGATTTTGGACACCAACACTATATAAAATTAGAGAAAGATTAAGTGAAGTTGCTATTCGTATTGATGAAGTAGAAGATGATGAAAGACATTATGGAAATTTGATTGATAAGAGTATTGTTGATTTAAAGAGTGCTATTACTAAGAGAGAAAAATACACAATTGGTAGAAGACTTACTCATCTCAGAGCTAAGTTAGTTGTTTTCAACCAAAAGAAGTTATTACTTCTCAGAGCACTTAAGAGAATTGTTTCTGCTGTTCCAAGAAAATTCAGAGCTAAGATGATTAGATCATTAAAGATTGAAAAGAGATTTGTTGCTATTAGAGATATCGAAAGAGACGCTAAACGTATTTTAAGCCCAAAGAAGGCTATAACCCATAAAAGTAGTACTAAAAAGACTTTAAAGAGACTTGGTCATGGAATTGCTAAAAATGTTAAAACTGTCAAGACCACTAAGATTTCCAAAATCAAGAAGAATTAAACAATCAAATTGATAAAATTTACATTCTTCTGTTCAATGTCACTTTTTTTTGTTTTGATTATTCTTTTAAAAAATGGTTTAGTCACTAAAAACATCTTTCTATTTTATATTAAGGTTTCTTAAATATTATAACAAATTCTATTTAATGAGGAAAACACCTCTATTGTACAGAAAAATAAAAATTATTTTTCTGTACAATAGACATTCTTCTGAGTTTTCTTTAAAAGAAGGAATTTTATAAAGTACATGAAAAAATGAAAGAAAAAGTGATTACACTGCGTTCTTATTAATTGTCTCTTAATCTTATTTCTATCTTCTTGTTTTTTCTTGTTTTAAACAAAAAGGCAAATGAAAATAATAAAAATAAAAAAAAAATAACTTTTTAAAAATCCTAAATTAGTAATTATTAATAGAGAATTTTTTACTATTTTTTATGTAAGAATAGTTATAAAAAAAGAATTTTTATTAAATTAAGAAAAACAAAAAAAATCTTTAATTTGATAAGATGATAACATAATGTAATGAAAAGAAATATATACAACTTAAGCTGATACTTAGAGATTCTTTATAAAATTATTAATAAACACAGTGTGTGAAAAATAAGTTAAAGTAGCTTTAAGCAAAATAAAGAATTTAAAAAATGAAAATTAGTTATTGCTTGATATCAATGAAATTTATTAATATTAACAACAATTATGAGTACCTTCAACTACAGGAATAGCCTCATCAGTAGACCAAGGGAATTGAGAAATATCAATTTTGTCAAGGATATTATTAAAAGCTTTATCAACACCTAAAAAAAAATAAGTTTTTTGTAGGGTAATTAATATTTAATGATACTAACAACAAACTGTCTCCTTCAACTGATGTAACTTCAGCAAATAAACAACCAAATTTCGTTGCAAGATTTTCACCTTCAATAGTTTTAACTACTCTTTGAGTTGATAAATCACTTTTTGTTCCAACAATTTCAATAACTAAAAAATAAATACGTATTTATGTAACCCCAATATTTATTACTAACAAACGAATATTTTCACAACCTTGTTCTGATTTTATTTGGTTATACCAACTTTCAACACCTTCAAATGATTGTCTGTTAGTAATATCATAAACAATCATACATGATGAAACCCCTCTATAATACATTGAAACCATAGACCTAAACCTTTCTGACCCTGCAGTGTCCTATTAATTTCAATGAGATATATTAGAATTAATTTATAAATATAACAAACCCAAATATTTAAGTCAACGTTTTTACCTTTGATTTTACAAGTTTTTGTAAGGAAATTTACACCTAAAGTAGATTTACAAGATGGATCAAATATACCTTCAACATATCTTAAAACAATACTAGTTTTTCCAACGCCTAATTCTCCAAGCATACAATGTTTAAATTTTCTAACGCTCATTTTAATTAATTATTTATTTACAGTTTTACAATGAGAAAGTTTATTTGAAAGAAAAATAAAAGAAAGTTTAAAATTTTTAAGTAATGTTCAATAAAAAAAAAAAATACATAAGAACCAACTCATTAAATTTTTTTTAAAATTATTTAATTAATTAGTAATAAGTTCAAACGCCATTTCTTTCTCATTTTTAGCTAATACTTTTTGATAAGTATTATATTCACATTGCTTGATTATCATAATAAATACACCATATACAAAAAATAAAAATCCAAATACTAATATAATAATCACCACTGGAACCCAACTAAATCCACACTTTCCAAACGTTTTTCTATTTGCTATTGTACAATTACTTGAATCAGGATATGAACAATATGACTTAAATGATTGTTCACACCATACACATCCTCGTGCAACTGGTCTAAATTCATCTCCTTGAACTTCAGTACAAGATGTGCATAATGTATATATTTCACATTTAGGAAGTTCTTCTCCATTACTCAAACAAGACAAAAGAAGAAGAATATGAATTAAATGGTTCTTCATTAATTAATCATTTATAAGTTCTATTAAAAACAAATTTTACTAGTCATTTCTGTTCTTTAAAAGCCAGTTTAATTCTTCTTTATCTCTCTTTGATATATTTACTTATTATTTATCAATAAAAAAATTAAAATTGAAATAATAGTCAATCAAATGTTAATTAAAAGAATTGCATTTTTAAACAAGAAGATTTCATTGATTTGCTTGGTTTTGATTTACAGGTAAGTTTAAATCGTTATCCCATGGTTTTCTTCCAAGCTTTGGTCCATTATCAATTCTTCCTTTTGCATCTTCAACAGTCCATGGCTTTTCTTTTTGTACCCTTTTAACTTTTGACTTATGTGGTCCTTGTGTGCAATGTTTTAAATAAACTGCTTGTGAAATAAAATGTTTATCACATACACCACAATAAAATTGTCCAAATCCTGGTTTATCTTCATCAATAGGCATTGCCTTAGCCATCTCTCCATTGACGTTCATTTCTCCATTTTTAATAGCAGAAACAATTTGGTCAAAGTCTTTGGTTTTATGTTTCATACTAAGTCTCTTATGAATTCCACCAGTCTCTCCTCCTTTTCTTTTTGACTTATGAACCTTCTTTCTTCTTTGTGGCATTTGTTTATGAAATAAGATGAAAAAACAATAGGGTTTTTTTAACTGTCTTATCATTCACTTCTTTTTAATAAAAAGAATAATATTATTTTATTATACTTTTAGAGATTAAAAATAATCAAAATTGATTTAATGATATAAGAAGTAAATATAAGTCAGATATAAATTGATTGTTTTTTTCTTCTACCATCCTTGAGCATGGATTTCGTCATTGTCATCTTCTTCTATAAATTCATCACATAAACATTCGTCTGTATAATCAAATGAATTTCCATTAATTGAAGATAATTTTTTACTCCCAAGAAATACTTGAGATAGATTTTCTTTTTCAATACAAGTTGTTGGTATTTTTATTGAAGTAAGCTTTGTACAATTAGAGAAACAACTTTCTCCAATATGAATAACACTATCAGGAACATATATTTCTTTTAATGAAATACAATTATGAAAACAACGTGTTCCAATAGAAGTAATTGATGTTGGAATTTTAATTTCAATTAAATCTGTACAATAGGCAAAACAATAATCAGGTAAATTGGTAATAGATGAAGAGATAACTATTTTCTTTAAATTACCACATAAACAAAAAGCACTTTCTCCTAAAGAAGTGATTGTTGATGGAATAATAAAACTAGTTGTTTTAAATTCACATTCTTTATAATATGAATCACCAATAGAAGATATGGATGAAGGTATTTCATTACAAGAAAAGATTAAATCATCTCCATTAATCAATTCTATATTATTACAAGTAATACCATTCTCTTCTAATAATTGTGACACATGATAAGATACTTTAAAATTAATTTCATTTTTTCCATGAAGTATTATTCTTTGTAATTTGTTACACCTCATTAAAGCACTGACATCAAATAATTGTAAATTCTGAGGTAAAGAAATTGCAGTTAATGAAGAACATTCATTAAAAGCCATTTTACCAATTGATGAAACATTATTGGGAATTGAAATTTTATCAAGACTCCTACAAAGAGCAAAAGCAGATTCATCTATTGACTCAAGACATTCAGGTAATTCAACTTCTTTTAAAGAAAAACATCCACAAAATGCTCTTGTAGAAATTTTTTTAATAGATGAAAGAGTAATTTTTTGAAGTGATTCACAGTCATTAAATGAATTACTACCAAGATGTGTTATTGTAGGAGGAAGACTTATTGTTTTTAATCTTATACATGACTTAAATGCATTATCTTCAATAGAACGTAAACACGATGGAAGAATAACTTCTGTTAACATAACACATCCCCAACACAACCCACTTGGTATTGTTAACATATGTGGAGAAAGAATGAGCTTATCTAAATTAACACATGAAAAGAATTCCATTTCTTCTAAATTTGTTAGTTCTTCAGGAACTTCAACAGCAATTGGTTCAGTTGCTTTAAAAACATATTGACGTAGTGTTAAATTTGTTAATGGTTTCTTTTCTATTTGATGATCACTCATTTTATTACTTTGATTACTTTTAAGATTTTAGGGCTCCTTTTATTGATTTATTTGATTTTAATTATCTTTTCCTTCAATCCCAAATTCCTTTCACAAATAATTCATGAAATTCATTATTTTTCGTTTTTTCTACTTTTTTTTACTTTAAGAACTAAAAATCTTCTGCGAATTTCTTCACTTCATTTCACTTTTTGTAAATTATTAAATATTATTATATTTTTTTTAGTTATTAATCAGAACATTGCCTTTTCCTATTCTATAAACATTCAATTTTGTTCAAGTAATTTAAAACCCCCTTGATTTATGCAGTTACTCCTTTAAAAACACAAATATATTATTTTTTTTTTGTTATTAATAACGAATTTTAAATAAAAATGATATTATTAAAAACAACAAATTATCTAAACAAAAAGACAAATAACAAAATAAGAAGAAAACATAAAAAACAACTCTTAGAGAAATAAACCATAAATCACAACAAAATCCACTAGAGTTAGGCATAACCAAATTTCTTGAGGATAGCTACTTTAGCCTTATACTTTTCATCTGCAAGAATCTTTTCTTTAGCTTCAGCAACAGCCTTTTGTTTCAATTGTTTTGCAGCATACCATTTAGCTGCTCTTTCTTTTCTTTCTGCTTCATTCTTAGCAACAACATCAGCATATTTCCATCCAACAGCAGTTCCAAGTTCTCCAAGAAGAGTTCTCTTTCTTGTTGGGTTGAATGAATAAATAGCAGCAGCTTCTGGGATTGATGATTTCTTCATTTTGTCATATGGAGCTGGGCATCCTTCGAAACATTTAAGATTCTTAAGAGCGAGTTTTCCTCTATAGTTATTCTTTGGAAGCATTCCTCTAACAGCCTTACGAACCATGTCAGCTGGTGAACGATGATGGAAAGCACCACGAGTTGGATTAGTATTAACTCTTTTTCTTTGATAAAGTTCCCATTGAACTAATCTCATTTTAAGTGTTCCACATACTTGGAGGTCTTCACATCTAACAAGAACAAATTTTTGTCCTAAGAGAAGGTGTTTAGCAACAACTGATGCAACACGTCCAAGAACGTGTCCGTGGCAATCGATTACAGTGACTTTGTTGTTAGTAGACATTTGTACACTGTCTTCAGAGAATTATAAGATGAATACCCTATTTTGTTTTCTTATATTTCAAATTATATTTTATTATAATTTTTATTATTCTTTTCTTTTGTGTTTTTAAGTATTTTAAATGAAATTTATAGGAAAATGATCCATAAAATATAACTGAATAAATTGATGAGTGAATGTATTTAATTGGAAAACTTGTAAACCCTTTTTTTTTCAAAAAAATAAAACAGTAAAATATAAAGAAATTGATAATTTTAGAAAAGAGGGTTTTCAACTTATTTATTAAATCATAAAATGAGTAAGAAAGGTGGACGTAAGAATAAGAAAGTGACAAAATTAATAATTGGTGAAGAAGAAATTAATAATGTAGATGACCTTTTAACTAATTATGTTGAAGAAAAAAAAGGTGTTAAACCAAAAGAGTCTTCAGATATTTATGTCCCTAATTTTGCTAATCATCAGGAAAGACCACAAAGACAACCACGAGCTGAAGGTGAAAAAAAAGAAGATGACGGGTTGTGGACTGTCAGACATGGACATGACTTTAGGAGACGCCAACCTAAAAAAGATAGAGAAGAAGATCGTGAACCTCAACCTAGCGAGGCTGATACAGCTGATTCATGGAGACGAAAAGAAGGAGAAGCATTTGTTCCTAGAAAAGGAGGTGAGGCTAATGAAAGAAACCAAAGAGAGCCTAGACAACCTGCTGGACCAAGTGAGGCTGATACAGCTGATTCATGGAGAAGAAAAGAAGGAGAAGCATTTGTTCCAAGAAAGGCACCAACTGAATTTAGAGAACATGAACTAAGAGAACCTAGACAACCAGCTGGACCAAGTGAAGCTGATACAGCTGATTCATGGAGAAGAAAAGAAGGAGAAGCATTTGTTCCAAGAAAGGCACCAACTGAATTTAGAGAACACGAACAAAGAGAGCCTAGACAACCTGCTGGACCAAGTGAAGCTGATACAGCTGATTCATGGAGACGAAAAGAAGGAGAAGCATTTGTTCCAAGAAAAGTTTCACATGAAGAACATAGACATGAAAATAATGAAAGACAACACAAAGGATTCAAAGAAAGAGAACCACCTCAACCAAGTGAAGCTGATACAGCTGATTCATGGAGAAGAAAAGATAGTGATGTACCTATTCCTAAAAAAACATATGAAAGAAGACATGAAAATACAGAGAAACCACATAGAGATTTCGGAGAAAGAAGAACAGATGATAGAGGAAAGAGAACATTTGGACCAAGAGATGGTCAACATCAAAATACAAAGAAAAGTACTCAACATATAAAACAAGGGAAAAAGACTCCAAAGCAATCATCTAAACCTGTTGTTGATGAAGAAGGATGGATGACTCAATAAAATATGAAGAACAACAATTGTTAAGCAAATTTTTAAAGAAATAAAGAATATTTTTAGTTTTCATTTAAATTTATAAATGAAAGTTATACATACAAATCAATTATATTTCATCACATAATTAAATAACTGAAGGATTTGTTGATTTGTTTGATATTCTAAAGGAAGAGTATTTATGAGTTTCTTTTTTAAAGAGGTATCAATGAGTTGATTATTAAGTAAAGTTTTTATAATTGTAGTAATAATATTTGTCATGTTACGTGCTAAGTTTTGAGATTGTGGACGAATAGTAATTGTTTTTGGTTTAGAAGGTTTGACTTTGGATGGTTTTGTTATAATTTTTCTTTTGATATTAGAAAAAGAAGGACAAACCACAAGAGGCTGATGATGAATAAAAGTAGGTTGATAACTTACTTCTTTTTTTATATGAAGTAGTGATAGATTATTAGTGAAATAAGGCAAATCATTAAGTAATGACAATAATTTATGATCATCAAATTTATTTGATTGAATATAAGTATATGGAACTAACATATATTTTGATTGTTGATTATTCCATACTGAATGTTGTAATAAAATTAAATATTTTAATTTTCGTGGATAAACTACTATTACTTTTCCTTTCCTTACAACTCCATCCACAAGAACATTAACATATTGTCCAACTGAATATAATGATTCACCATTAGGTTTAAGAGGTTCTGTTGTTGTTTGAAGTTTTTGTTGTAATTTTTGTGCTTCTTCTTTAATAAATTTTTTTGAAAGAATGGAAGGTAATTTTCTTTTATTACGTTCATTATTTTTAATTTGAGACGCTTCAATAAAAGTAAGCATTTTGTTTGAACCAGGATATTGAGATACTTTGGCTTGATCAATAACTTTTTTTGTTGAGTCACTAACAAAGAACTCAGCCGTAAGTCTTTTGTTTTTTATTTCTTGATTTAATGATTGATCACTGAATATTAAATTCAAAGCATCTTGCATTTGGTTATGTTAACTATTATTTTTAAATTAATTTTTATTTCAATTTTCTATGAAATGTTAATGAAATGAAATATTAAAAATTTTCTTTTATTTTATTAAAAAGTTATTATAGATCGAAGGTGGCACGTCTGAAACACCACACATAAACCCTAGTACAAATTCATACTTCGACTCTCCCAGTTATTATCTGGTTATGACGGTGCTTTTGAATTAGGAATGTATTAGGGAATGCTGCAAAGGGTGCAGCAAGAGAATACAGTAGAATATTACATGGATGTAATATAAGAACCTACTGAAGTGTGAGTATGACTAAAAGAAGATTAGTCAAAGTAAGACTAAAAAGAAGATTAGTCAAAGTAATATAGTAGTAATAAAATGATTCCTTCTCCCATTCATAAAATAAGAAAAATGAAATTCCTGAAAATTAAGGCAGAAAATAAACAAAGGCTTAAAAAGAAGAAATAAGCAGAAGAAGTTTGAAAAACCTTAATAAGAAGAAATAAAGCAAAGAAGTGGTTTCCTCATTTTGCAAGAAAAACATAAAGAATAGGTTTAACAAAGAGATTACTCTTTTTTAATAAGCTCAGGGATGGGATTAGTCTCCCCTGAGCTAGGAAGAATAGATGAAAAATCTATTAATACTTAATTAATTACTTTTTCTTAAAAAGTTATTATTATGTTATTATTAAATTTGTTTTTTTTTAACTCATTTTTCATTGAATAAATGAAGTTATTGAAACATTATAGTTTCTCATTCATTATTTTTTTTTTCTTTATGACTAAATTGTAGTAAAATTATTTAAAATAGTTTTAACTTATATAGTGTTTTTGATACTATTTCTTTATAGAGCTTAGTTTTAGATTTTTAATTGTTATTGATATTATAATTAAAATACTACTCAGTCATAGACAAACTTTAAATACTACAATTCTTATTGCTTATTTTGAATAAAGAAAATTAATAGAACAAAAATAAACAAGAGTTTAGGAAAAATAAATATATTCTTAAATCTAGAAAAATTAAAAAAATGATAATAAAGATTATTCTAATTATTGTTTTATTTTTACTCATTTGATTTGATTCAATCTTGTTAAGAAGATTTTATCTTATAAAATTTAATTTAACACCATGGACACCATCCACAATACATTTTTTTAATATTATCAATATCAGCTGCTTGACTTATAATCTCATTTACTTGTCCTTCTACACTATAATTTTGTCCACCTTCAATTCCCATAAGCTTTTCTTTAGTATTGAACATAATACTTTGACATGATTTTATTTCATTTAATTTTTTGTCTTCTTTATTTTGATTTTGTTTTTCATCTTTGACTTTAACTTGTTTTAAGTATTTTTCAAAAGCTTCGTCAGTCCATTTTTTAGGTGGAGCAGACAATACAGCTTGAAGAATTGCTAATACAAAGTCTTTGTTATCTCTTAGAATTCGTAACACATTTTCACAACACCTTTTAAATGGACCATCATACTTTAACACACCCATAGGATCAAGAATTTCTCTTGTTAATCTAAAAGGTACAATTTCTGGAATAGGAAGTTTTTTTCCAAATTCAAAAACAATTCCAAAGTCAATATGAATAACTTCTGCTGTAGCTTCATCAAACATAATATTATTGTTATGTCGATCTCCAATACCAAAGACATAACCAATTATTGATGATACAGCTGTACTGTTTATATAATTTAATTTCATATCATATAAATGTTTTGGATCTTTACCGTACAATTGGTCAAAAAGATTATGAAATGATGGTGTATAAGATTTAACACATTTATTAAATACATCAAAATAATTATCTAAACAATTATTATTTCTAAAATTTTTATGTGCTTTGTCTAATGCTGACATTGTACTTGAAAATGTTGGTTCTTCAGGATGAATTAAGTCATGTATTTTAGATAATTCATTAAACAAAGGTTCTGTTCCTGTAACAAATTCTAACATTCCACTTTCTTTAGTTAATGGAACCACTTTATATGTTCTAATCCTTAATTGTTTTGTTTGTTGATGTTGTTTAAATAAACGATTACATAAATCAAAAAGTTGTTGCATTACAGCGTCTTGTCGAAGGTCATCTTCACTTTTTAGAAGGAATGAATATTTTTTATTATCACTTCCTAAAAACTCCATTTTCTTTGGAGCTCTAATTCCTCCAACTAAAGAATAAACATTTGATATTCCAGCAATACTTGGACAATTATCTCCTGTCATAGGAGAGCATATTGGAATAGATACTAATGGATATGATTTTTTTGCAAAAGGAACTTTTCCTGAACTAGAGTCACTTTGTAAATAAGCAAAATGAATTAATAAATGTGATAATTCATGCATTTGATTTAGTATTGATGAAATACTTTCTTTAGAAGAAAGTTCATCAAGAAGATTTTTTGCACATAAGGGGGGTTGTTTTGGTTTTTGTGGATGGCAATTAGAGTTATATAACATAAGAATATGCCAAAGTGTTTGTTGTGGATATTTTAAAGCAATTTGATAAATGATTTTATTTAAAATTTTTGATATTTCAGGAACAGAGTTATTCATTTTTGCAATTAATTGGTATGAAACAGAAAGTAATTTAGATAAATCAATAGTGTCAGTATTTCTTAAGAAATAATTGGATATTGTAGTATTAATATTATTATCACTTTTACAATTAAACCATATTGATAATATTCTTAATACTGAATATAAATCATAATTATTAGATAATTTTAGTGATTGACAATAATTAAGAATAGCGTTTTGATGAAATAATTTAATATTTTCTTCTCTTGATTCTTTTTCATTTTTAAATATATTAACTTCGTTAATTAATTTTGCTTTAAAATTATTTTTTGATTTTTGATCAACAAATTGTATTTCTCCTGACTCTACTTTTTTTAATTGTGACTTTTTAAGTTCAATTAATTGTTCTCGGTCATGTACAATATTACTTTTATTATATTCTTCTATTTCTTGTGCTTGAAGGTCATAATATTGAGCAACTCTAAAATGAATTTTTGATAATGTTTCTTTTTTAACATTATTGTTATTATCACTTTCTTTAATAACTGCTTCAATTCGTTGAATTAGTTCAGTCATTTCTTCTCGTTTATCAAAATGAATTTGTGATTTAAATTTAATACTTAATAATACAGTTTGTGGTTCATTTGAATTTTTTAATGCAAGTAATGCAGTGTCATGATATTCTTGTTGATATTTAATTTTAGCATATTCTCTCCACCATTTTTCATCTTTTTCATAAGTAGAACATAACAGAGCAAGATATGCTTCATTTGAATACCCCCATTTTCTTGCATATTTGCTTTGTGTTAATGATTTATCAGGAATATTACAAACTTTACTTACTTCAAATAATTTTTTTATTAATTGATAATCAACACCACATTCTTTGATCCAGTCAACACTTTCTTCTTTTACTTTATCACAATTTCTTCTTTTAACAATATCAACAATTAAACAATCAACAATTGAAGAACTTAATTGTTCTTTAGAATCTTCTTCAATAAGTCCATGTTTTAGTGAATCAAATGCTTTTTTGGAAAATAAATTTAATGCATCTTTTTCATTAAATTTAAGAGCTTTCCAAAGATTAAAGTCTTTATTTTCATTTAAAGAAGTATTATAACTAACAATACTTCCCCAATCACTCATTGTTCTCCATGCAATAGAATAGTCTAAATCGGTTACTTCTGTTTGTGAATTAAAATTAGTTAATACTTCTGCACAATGATATAATCCATTATTTCTCAATTCAGTTTCAATACCCTTTCTTTCTGCTTCTGCAAGTAAGAGTCTTCCAAATCCATCTTCTAAATTAACATCAATTTTTCTACCAATAATTTGTTTAATAGATTTGAAATCATTAATACTTTCTAATGGTTGTTCTATTAAATTTAAATTAGTTATTTCTTGTGGACGTTCTATATATATTTTATATTTACCATTATAAGACGTTGTAAACCTTAAATTTTCTGAGAATTTAATTCCACTAAATGAATAGTTCCAACGTAATGAATCTTGAATTAATTGAGAAAGATCAAATAATTGATATAATTTTGATGTTAATGTATAATACCTTGAAATAAATGGTAATAATATCTTTCTTTTTTCTTCATGTGACATTTGATTTAAAATAAAATCAACTAATTGGTCAGTAGGATTTTTTGTAATTTCATAAATACATGAGTTAATAACAAGTTTAGAAGAGAAATTATCTTTACAACATATTTGTTTAATGGTATTTTTAATTTTTTCATTTCTATCATACATTAAATCAATAAGTTGTATACTTAAATCATTAATTATATCATGTGGATGTAAAGAATCAAATTTTATTACGTCAAATGAATTGCTTTGAATTATAGCATCTATAACTCCATTAAATTTATTTGATATTTGTTGATAATAATGTGTTTGTGTTTTTAATAAGTATATAAATTGAATTATTTCAATACTTGGTTGTAATGTAAGTAAAAGATATGTAGCTCTTTTATATAAAATTAATTCTAAAGTTTCATTAAATGAAGTAAGTATTTTAAAATCCCACATTTTTTTAAATGATGTATTAAATAAAGATTCCGAATCATTTATTTCATGAAGAACATATAATAAATTAGTTTTCATTTCAGAATTACATAATTCTCTATATTCTTGTGATAATAATAATGCAGATTTAATAAATACATATGGATTATTAATTATTAAAGAACGAATAAACACAGGATAAGGAATAGCATTTTCATAATTTTCTTCTTGAATATCAACTAATTCTTTTTCAATTTCATTTTGAAATACACTAATTAAACATCCATTTAATTGTTCAGTAAATATTCTTGAAGATGGTTGAACATAATTAATTAATGAAGAAAAAATAAGTTTAACGAAAAGTGGTTGAAGGTGATTTCTTTTTGAATTAATAAATTGAATGACTAAACCAAATATTGTTTCATCCTTAATAAATTCTTGTAATTTCAATAAATTACCAACAAACAAAGAAATAGTAATCATTAAATCAGGTTTAATAGGATTAGTTGATTTAGAATAATTAATCACATCATTACAGTATTTATAAAAAAATTGAACAATTTCTTTATAATTAGAATTAATTTTATTTGAAAAAATAAGATGTATTAATGATAATGGAGATAATTGTTTTGGTCTATGTTCTATTAAAGAATCAAAACAATTTGATCCAATATAAAGTCTCATTATTTTACCATAATGACTATTAATATAATTTTGTAATACTTTTTTATCAATAATATCAATATCTTCTTTATTTAAATATTGGTCTATAACTATTTCAATATCACGACTAATTAATTGTTTAATTGATGAGTAATTCATTAATGATAATAATTGATTAGCAGCTTTTGAATTTTGTATTATCAAAGGAATTATTGATTTCTTATATTTTTTTAAGAAATCAGCAAATACATCAACCATATAAACAAATGGAAAATTTGATAACATTGAATATTTTTCAAACCATTTTTTGATGAATTTTGCTGAAGGTGAGAAATCTATTAATGTGTCTTGAATTAAAAAATTATAAATCCTAAGGTCTTTATCTATTAGTAATTCAAATGCTTTCATTAAACAGTCTATACTCTTTTGTTCATTTGTACATTGAGAGCATTTATAATAAAAAAGGAATGATGATATTGTTTTTAATGCACAGTCACTAGATTCATTTTGACTTAATAACTCATCAACTAATTTGTTTAAATTAACTCTAAGATCTTTTGGATTAGTTTCAGCTTTAATACTATCAAAATGAAGGTTGTAAAGGATAAGTTGTTCATTTGAACTATTCATAAAGAGTTTTCTACTATTAATGAGTGGTAAACAATTGTCTGATAATTCTTGTTCAATCTGATTTTTAACTTCTTCATTTTGAGTATATTTAAAACAAGAAAAAAGACTATCTAATGAAGACTCGTTAAAAAAGAATGTCCAGTCATTATATAATGCTTGTAAATAATCTTCCATCAAAGGATGTGAATTAAGAACTTCAACAAATTTTTCAACTGTTTTAATGTTTCTATTAATATGTAATAATACTTTACAAATAAAATTCATTGGAAAAGAATAATTATATTGATTTAGTTCTTTTATAATATTAAGTAGTGACAATGCAACTTCAGAGGTATAATTCTTTAATGAATCAACAATTTCTTTATAACATTTCTTTGGAAATACTGTTATTGATTCAAATAGAGCAGAATCTAATTTTGAAATAATTTTATCATGAAAGAAGCAGTGTGTTGTTGAATTTCCTAGTAATTGTTCAATTACTTTGAGTAATTGTAGTGGTACTTCTTTTCCCTCTTTAATTTGAGAAGTTATATATTCAACAGCATATTCACTTCCTATGCCTTGTGTAAGAATATTTTGACAATCATTTTGATAATAAATGTCAGGACAAATATTCCATAATGAAGAAATTTTATTAATAAATAGTTTATGTTCTTCTGATGGTTTATCTCTTAATGAATATACCAATTGTTTTAATAATTGATAATAACATATTGATAGTTTACATTCATTAATTGTTGTTGGAGTTTTTTGTTTTTTGATACAAAGAAGAAATTCATTAAATAAAGTTAAACGAAGAGTTTGTGATATAACAACAACAGTACTAATATCAGGGACTATTTCTTTTTTTATGATTGGTGGAATTGTAGTAGTGTCAAAGTCATAGAAAAACTGATGTTCAAATAAATCAATAAATTCATCTTTATCAAAAGATGGATTAAAAAATGAAATGATTGTATCTTTGGTAAAAGGTATCCCAAAGAATAACCATTGAATAATGTTAAATGAAAGTGGTAGTAAAACAATTTCATCAAAATGTTCAACAATCCAATTAAGTTGTTTTTGTTCTTTAATTCTTCCTTGATAAATTAAAGGAATTAAAGAAGTAGAAAAAGATAGATCACAAGGTAATGATAAATTATTATCAAAAAGTATATGAAAAGCAACTAATTTTTGGAGAATAAATGATGATTTGGAATTAATTGCTTTAAAAAATTCATTAGATAACGGTTGTAATTCCATTTTATTATATATTAATAATAATGAAGCAGAATATAATAATTCACATTGAATAGAACTAAACCGTAATTCCTTATTTGTACAATTTTGAACAGAAATAAAGAGTTGTTTTACAAGTTCAATACTTTCACTCTCAACTTTGTTATATTCAATTAAACCTTTAACTGCTTCATTCATTATAAAACAACAATTAAATAATTGATAAGAATGTGTTTGAGTTCCAAAATATTTTAATAATTCTCCAAGTAAAAACAATCCATTTTCAGGTTGTTTTACACCAATTTTTTTTTCTTCTTTAAATGAATAGTTAATCATTTTACTAAACAATTTAGCAGTAAGATTTAATACTTCTTTTGGACCATTAAACACGTTATTATTTAACGTTTGTTGTTGTTCATTAAAAAGATTAATAGTAATGTGAGTATCTTGTAGTTGGTTTAATACAATTCCATTAAATACTTTAAGTAATACATCTTTTGCAATTTTTTCTTCAAGTAAATTAAAAGAAAGAAGAATATTATAATATTCAAGTAAAACAGTTTTAGAAGAAAAGAATAATCTATAATTTGGAGTGATAATAGATTGAACCAAATCATTATTTAAAAGAATGAAAAGAGAAGGATTAATATGACTATAATATATATTAATATAATTCACTAAATTTAAGAATAAAATACTATTACTTTCATCATTATTTTCAACAAAATAATTTAAATAAATTTTAACTCTTTCACAAAGAGGAATAATGAAGTCATAAATATATGTAAAATGAGTTAATCCAATAACCATAGAAAATAAAGCAATTGAAAATGAACATTTAGAATCTTTATCAAAGTCATCAATAACTTGATTTAACATTTCATCAAAAAGTATTTTAATATGATAATTAATATTTTCATCATTTTGATTTAATGCAAAATCAATATACATTGAATTACCAAAAACATTAGAAATTAAATCATATTCAGCAATTCTACAATTTTGTGTCATTAAATCCTTTTGATTAATTTCATTAATTATTGGAAGAATACTTTGAAATAAAAAATTTTGAGTATCTATTTGATTTGTTGATTGATCTGAAGAAATATTTCTTAAAAGAAAAACACTTTGATTATATCGTTTTGGTGTTGGAGAAAAGAAACAGTTTAATGTTTCATATTTCTCTTTTTTAGAATATCCTTTTGAATTAATAAATGCATCAAATAAATCACTCCATGTCACTCCTTTTTCTTCTTCATTTGCTGATGAAATAGAATTAATATTTAATGCCCATCTATTATTTGGTTCTGTTATTAGTTCTTTAAATGCATTTTTATCTTCTTTCATCTTTTTTTGTTTACTTCGATAATTTTTTACAGTAGTTCCAATATTTGTAGTTAATTGATACCTTAACTGCTCTACTTCTGCACTAAAGTGATATGGAAAAATAAATTGATTAGTAAATTTTGTATAATCTTCGTCCATTCAAAGAAATAAAAGATTTTTTTTTTGTAGTTTTTACTTATTATTTTATTTTTTTTTTATTTTTTGTTATTTCTTAAAAGAAAAGAAATCAATTATGATTAACCTTATTTTTAGGTTTTTCATCATGTTGAGAAGTGAGCGAATCAGTTTCTTCAACACGCTTTATTTCTATTGAAATAAAGTTTTTGCAAGCATGCTCGACTTAAATGGTTCCTCATTTAAGTTGCTGCCTGACTTTTATTTTGATTTTAATGAGTAATATAATATTTCTCATTCTTTATATTGTTGTTTTAAGGAGAGTATATCCATAACTTACTGTTATAGCTCATCTCCTTTTACCTTCGACACCCCTTAAAGAAACCCTATTCCTTGATAATATCCTTATGTTTAATTTTTGTGCAACAATATCAATTATATATGCGTCTTCTTTAATAATTGATAATTCTTAATACATAATACCTCCTTAGTTAATAATAATTCTTAGTTAATAATAATTCTTAATAAACAATAATCCTTATGAATAATAATATTACATAATAACCACTCATAATAAATATTAATAATAATAAACAGTTAGTTTTGAACAGATATTATCTCACCAAAGGCACGTCATGACCAGACGATAACTGGGAGATTCGAAGCATGGGATTATTTTATGGTTTCATGTGGTGTCTCTGACGTGCCATCTTCGAATCCTATTTTTTGTTATTTCTTATTAAAAAGAAAAAAATTAATATTTTTGCTTAACAACGAAATAGGAAAAAGGAATATCAACGATTAAACTCATTTTTAAAGGAGTTATTTAAAAAAAAGAAGAATATAAAAGAAAAGATTGACTGCGTTTTAAATAACTACAGAAGATGATAAAAGAAAACAACAAAATAATAAACAATAAAAATAACAACAACAACATACCTCTAATTCACATTGAAATGATATTAGAAAAATGTGTCATTGAGATCTTTTGGTTTGCTTGATCCAATATTGCAACGTTGAAGGAGATAAATCCCCATAAGTTTCTGGTTCAGTCACTTGAAGGAATCTAGCAGCTTTAGTAAGTCCAATTAAACGGACTTTTTCAACAGCAAACATCTTTTGTTCAAAGGACCAATATTTTTTTGTTTTCTTTCCACTAGAATTTGGTGGTGAAGGATTTTTTACTTTAACAGAAGGATTTTTCTTATAAAGAAAATCATTTGAAGGTCCAAAAATCACTTCATACTTCCAAGGAGTAGTAGGTTCAAAGACAGTCATACTGCTCATTTGACAATAATGAGATTCATTTTTAGGTTTAAATTTTTAGAAGTTTATTATTCAATAAAAAATACACTTTCTTTTAAAAAATATTCTAAAACATTCCATCTACCAAAAACAACCCTCAACATAAAGGAATTTGGTACCTGTTTTATATTAGAACATAGTCTCAAGTATTTTCTTTCTTTCGTCATTTATAGAAATTTCTTTCTTTCATTAATTTCATTTTTAGAATAACAGAAGATTCAGTGGTTAAGTTTTTATATAAAAAACAAAAATATTTTTGTGATAAATAACGAAATATTAAATTATTATGTTAAAAACGGTTAAATAAAAAATAATAAAGAAAGACAAAGTAAAGATGTTAGAAGCACCGTTAATATAAACAGACCAATAGAAATTTCACCTAATTTAATTGATTGTTCAGTATTTGAACCACGACTTATAATATAATTAATAAGCCATATTAATGGGTTACAAAACCCAATAAGGAATAAAAAGAGTATTAACTGATTATATCTAATTTCATCTCCAGATAATGTCTGATGTAATTGATTTTCATAGAGTAATGGTACTTCTGTTGTTGAAAAAACATAAATGGAATTTTGGTAGACTTGTTGTTGCATGATTAACTGTTTATGATTTTAGTTGATTAATGAAAAGTTTTTATTCAAACATTCGTACAGAAAAGAATCTTCATATTTCGGTTTGTTTAGCCTTTTTTCTTCTATATTATCTCCTGAAATCCATACTACATTTTTAGTCCTCATCACAACTTTTTTGTATATTAAAAAATAATAAATAAACTATAAAGGAAGTAACTAATATGACACACTAGTTTCTTTCTTGTTTTGTATCAGTCAATCTAAATATAGCCTTTTTGATTTTTCCATAAGAAAGACACAAAATGAAAATAAAAATAAAAATTGTTATTTGATGTTTCATAATAAATGCTAATGAAAAGAGAAAAAAGAAAAAAAAAGTAAAAACATAGTTTTAAAAATTAAAAAATGAGAATAAAGGAAAAAAAGACATAACAGACAAAGAAATAGATAAGATAGATCTAATAATCAAATTATATATGAACAGTTTTTTTAGACAGCACAAATATTTTGGTACACCACTCTCTAATATTCAACGAAGAAAAACTGGACAATGTGACCACCGGATTCCTTCATTAGTATATTTATGTGTGATGTATATTTGTGAACCAGAACATATCACTCAACAAGGATTGTTTAGGTTATCTGCACAGGCACATGAAATTGAAAAAGTAAAGAAGATAATAGATCAAAAAAGTTGTCTTGGATCAAAAAGTATTTTAATTAAAGCATTTGATAAAGACCTTGGAATATGTACTGCAATTTTAAAGAAATTTCTTTATGAATTACCAACACCATTAATCCCACAAACAAATATCAAATATTTAAGAGATTTAAATAATAACCCACCATCTGCTTCAAGACTATTTTCTACTCTTGACCCAGCAGCTGCTGATATATTAAGTTTTATATTAATATTTCTTAATTATATTACTAAATTTTCTAATAAAAACAAAATGAATGCTACAAATTTAGCCGTTTGTTTTGCTCCTGTACTTACTCGCCCTTCTGATTCTACGTTGGTTGAGTTAAATTCTATTAAAACGTATATTGAAATTTTAATAGAACATTGTGATAAATTAATACCACCACAATTATATGAAGTGTTTTGTGTCCCATTTAAAACATTTTGGAAGAATGATGCTGAGAGACAAAAGAAAATTGTTCATGTATTACCTCAAATTGAAACATCAAAAGAAATTTATGACTATGTTTTACAAGACAGACTATTATATCATCGTTCTGATGAATGGAAAGATATGACTTATTCTCAACTCATTCAAGAATATGAAGCATTTAAATTAGCTGCATCATATTTCTTATATAATCAATATTTTGTTAATGGAAAATGGCCAGAAGATAATACTTTTCATGGAGTAATGATGTTAATTGACCAGTTAAAGAAAAAAATAAAAGAAAACGAATCACAGGTACAACCTGATTGTTTTCATTCATATAACATTTCTCAATCAGAAAAAGAAATTGCTTTACCAAATACCTGTGAAGAACTTGCTAGTTTTATAGCTGATATTCAAACAGAAATAATAACTATTCAACAACGATTAGACCAAATGCCTGACCATATTATATTAAAGAAAAATGGAGATATTCATACGCTTGCTGAAAGAAAGTGTTTAATTGTCAAACAACAACATTGTGCTAGGGTAAATAATTATATTATTGATCATATTAATGAAATTTTAATTCAATTAAAAGCCTAATTTAAATTGTTTTTGTTGATTAAAATCCTTAAATTGATAAAATAACAACCAAATAATTAATTAATATTAAACATAATTAATGTTGAACTTTATAAAAAAAAAGGATGTAGAAGAAATATGTATTAATTGTCTTGAGTAACAATAGAACGTTTTTTATTTCTTATTGACTTTTGAACAATAACATTTTTTTGTAAACGTAAAAGATGTTTTTGTTTTTGGTGAAGAATAGATTCAAGGCTCTTTAATTTAGAATTATACAATTGCAAATTTGGTGAATTAGACCTACTATTTGCTATCATTTGAGACATCCGAAATATTTCATTTCGAATATTGGAAATTTGTTGGGTCAATTCACTTTGACGATATCTTCTTCCTGAAGGAAGTGAATTGTCATTGATTGAACTTTCTCTTACTACCATTTTGTCTTTTGATGGGTACATAACTTGACTATCAACTTGTTCATAAAGTAATGGATTTACAGGGATAAATACAGAGAGATTAGTCATGTTATATGAAATTAAAGATTAACCTCCTTTGTCTTTTTATATTATTGTGTCCCATTGTCTTTTTATTTTTGCTGACCCAATTTACAAAAATAACTACAACAAGTAAACCCCTAACATTTTATTTCTTTATTAATTGGTTGGTTTATAAATACTTCTCTTCTTTTATTCTTTTTTCGTTTTTTTTCTTTCTTCGAATATAGTTTTAGTATTGTTTGTTTACTATTTTTTTTTATTTTTTTTTATATTAAATTCTTTTTTTTTGATTTTATTTTCTTCTTTTCCTTTACATTGTTTATTTTTAAATTTACATCTCTGGAGATTTTTTCTTCTTTTATTTTATTGTTTTAAATCATTTTAGTTCGAAGGTGGCATGTCTGAAACACCACACATAAACCCTAGTACAAATTCAAACTTCGACTCTCCCAGTTATTATCTGGTTATGACGGTGCTTTTGAATTAGGAATGTATTAGGGAATGCTGCAAAGGGTGCAGCAAGAGAATATAGTAGAATATTACATGGATGTAATATAAGAACCTACTGAAGTGTGAGTATGACTAAAAGAAGATTAGTCAAAGTAAGACTAAAAAGAAGATTAGTCAAAGTAATATAGTAGTAATAAAATGATTCCTTCTCCCATTCATAAAATAAGAAAAATGAAATTCCTTAAAATTAAGGCAGAAAATAAACAAAGGCTTAAAAAGAAGAAATAAGCAGAAGAAGTTTGAAAAACCTTAATAAGAAGAAATAAAGCAAAGAAGTGGTTTCCTCATTTTGCAAGAAAAACATAAAGAATAGGTTTAACAAAGAGATTACTCTTTTTTAATAAGCTCAGGGATGGGATTAGTCTCCCCTGAGCTAGGAAGAATAGATGAAAAATCTATTAATACTTAATTAATTACTTTTTATTGTTTTAAATCATTTTTATTCATTATATTTTCAGAATATTTTAAGATTCTTTCGATTAAAAGCTTTGTTTTTATTTTTTTGTAAAGAATGTGTAAAAAACAAAACAATAATAACACAAAATTTCTTTTAATAATAATAATTAAATTTTTTGTTATATATGTTGAGAAAGAGTATAAACAATAGTTTCTTATTTATTTTATCTACCAATCAAATGAATGTAAACTTGACGGAACTTAAAAATAAAAAAACGAAGACATGGCAAGTTCTCAACCAACAAGATTTTCGTTAAGTACTCGTTCTTCTGATTTTATCACTTGTGAATCTAACCCACTTGAAACGGTTTGTTTTTTTTTAAGTATAATAAGTTTAGTCAAAACTTATTAGTAGTTATTATTGAATCTTACCAACGATATTCCTACTGGTGTTATTAAGCATTTTTGTTCATTAATGTCTACCCCAGAAGAATTATTCAATAATACTTCTATGATTGTTGGATATTATTTACAAGAGGGTTGTTTAAAACAATTTATTAAATACTTAATTGTAAGAGAAATTGAAGAGTGTTTCCGTACTCCACAGGCAATTTTTAAAAGAAATTCAACATATTTAAGAGTGTTAAAAGTAATTTTAGAAAATGAATTAAAACCCTTCTTTAATAAAGCAATGGAAATTGTCTTAGTAATTATTGAAGAGAATAAGTCTAAATTAGTTATTGGAAATACAGGGGATCCAGGGGTTGAAAAGTCATTAGATAAAATGAAAGACATTATTTACAAATTAACAGAGTTATTTATCACTTTTAATTTCTCAAATACATTCCTTTATTTTATGTCTCGTGCTTTAGTTGAACTTCATGCAAGAACTCCAAATGTTGAAATTAGTGCTTTAAGAGGACTATTCTTTATTCGTCTTCTTGGAAATTATTTAGTCTCCAATCTTGAAAGTAAAAGTGCTGTTGAAGCTGAATCATTAAAAACTGTTTCAGTAGTATTGTCATGGTTTGCTGAACCAACTGAAGAGGAAATATCTGAAGATAATTGGAAAGCATATTTAAAAGAATTTGCCTCTGACAAACGACAAAGCATTGATGAACGTATTCTTCAATTTAAAAATCCTGATATTGACTCTATAGAAATTGATTTACCATGGATTGATAAAGAAAAGGCTAAAGATTTATTACCAAGAATGCAAGTTGAATGGAGAAATGTTGTTCAATTTGTTACCTCAGAGAGTGGTGTATTACTTCAACTACATTTTTCATCAGAAATGGAAACAACAAGAATTTACAATAGATTAATTAATGAATTAGAGGCTTTATCAACAAATACTAAAAAAGAAAAATCTGATTTATTATTAAAAATGACTTCAATGAAAATGGAAATTAAAGACTTAGAAGAGGAAATTAAATACCTTCGTGAATTATTAGCATCACGTGATCCTTCTTTAGCTTATTTAAAAAGTGATGAAAAAGAACAAGATAATTAATTTGTTAGTTCTAATTTTTATTAAATTAAAATTTTGTTTTATTAATGATAAACTACTTTTGATTTTAATTCTTTTGGTTCCATTGTTGACAAATAATCTTCATCACCATACCCTATAGCTATCATTAAAAGTAATTCTTCTTCTTTCTTTATTTTCGTTTTTAAATGTAAAGCATCAAGCCATTTATCTGCTACTACTGTTATTACTCCAATTGGTACTGCTGCAAGTCCTTCAATATTAGCTGCTAATAACATATTTTGTGCAATAAAACCAACATCAAAATGAGTATTTGTATTATCATTAGATTTATCACATGTTAAAATAATAGCACATGGGCAGTCATAAGTTAATATTGATTTAACTCCTAACGTTTTCATTCTTTCTTCATACAATTTTGGGTTTAAGTTAAAAATTGTTTCTTGACAATTTTCAGCAATTCTAGCAATAACTTGTTTGTCTAGTCTTATTAGTCAATTACTAAATTTGAAAATAGAAATTAAGAAAGAATTGTCAAACTTTTAATAACATAAAATCGTATTGGTTGTTCATCATATGCAGTAGGAGCATTTCTTCCAGCATCAATTATATGACTTAATTTGTTTTCTTCAACTTCCTTTTGAATAAATTTTCTGCAGGTTCTTCTGTATAAACTTTTCATAATCACAATCTTAAAAATAAACCTTGAAACAAAAAAGGAAGAGTGGCTTATAAAAAAAGAAAAAAAATATAAATAGACAAAGAATAATATTTGAATAATAATTTAATAATAAATTATAATGAAGAAGGTATTTTGAGAATGAAGGAAATTAAGAGAAGAAAAATAAAAAAATTAAAGAAAAACTAAAAAAATTTTAAAATAATTTGAATGACAGGAATGGACCAAGCTGACAAGAAAGACTTCTTGGACTTGGTGTTCGGCGAAATTAAAACGCCTGCTCCAGTTAAGATTTGTGTTTCACATGCTAAAACTAAAACTAAACAAGGAGAAAATGATGTTTTATATGCAGATTCTATTGTTTCATTTAAAAGAAACGACACTGAAGGAACAGGAGAATTAGATGTATATCAAATAAAACAGTGTTTATCATCTACTGATGGAGTAAGTACAAATCAGAGATATAATTTAACAGAGTCTCAAATAAAACAATTATTTAATGAAAGATTTACTGATAAAAGTTGTAGAGTAGATCAAAAAGAATTTTGTGATTTTATTATTTATTTAAAAAGTATTTCAGAACGATTAAAAGTTTGTTTAAATAAAGTTAGAAAGAAAAAAAGAAAGAACATAAAAGGATTAATTAATTTAGGAATATTCAAAACAAAAAAATGTATATGACATTTATGCAGATCAATTTAAAGCTAATACATCAATATCAAAATTATATAATTATTTTGATGAAAATGATTTTACTTTAGAAAAGATTAATGGAGAACATAATGGAATTACAATTTCTTTCCCTCTTACAGGTGATGCATCAACAATTTCATATTTAAAATTAATTGAACAACAATTCTATGGAGAAAGAATCGTTATAAAAGAAAAACAAACGATATATTCTTCAATTAATCCAAGTAGATTAAGTGATTTTGCTAAAACTGAGAAGTGTAAAAATTATATGAGAATTTTTGGTAATGAAAAAATAGAAGAAGGTATTGAATCAAAAGAATCAGTTGATCAAAAAGAAAGTGATAAAGATAATATTCAATTGGATGTTAAAATGGTTGATATTATTGAACGTTCAAATAGAAGAAAAGAAAATCCCAATTTATTTGATTTTTATAATCCAGTATTTTCTACTGGTAGTATTGTTTCAGAAAGTGTTGAAGTTCCAATGAAAATGAATGATGATAGAAAACCATTTGTATTTGAATATACATTAGGAGGAGATGGAGAACAAATAGTTTCATCATTTTGTCTTTTAGAAGCAAATTCAAAAAGGAAATTAACAGCTGATTATTTTGTTGAATTAAATAGAAAAACAGATACATTTGATGTATTAAATCAAATAAATCCAGTAGTTATTAGATTATGGCCATATGATATTGAAAATGGAGATCTTTGGGTATTAGTAAAACATTATAAAAGTGCAGATAATGATATTGAATCAATTAAAGATATGTATGAAAAAGGACTTGAAGATAAAAAGGGGAAAAAATATAAAGAAAAAATAGCAACAAGTAAAATTGATATTCAAAGAGAACAACTTTTAGTTATTGGATTAATGCCAGTTAATAAAATGTTTAAAGAAAAAAAAGGACAATTATTAAATATTAAATTTTATAGAGAAGATATTGAAAATGAAAAAAGAATATTTGAATTAATTGAAGATGTAAAAAATAAAAAAGCTAAAGAAATTGATTTAAGATGTTGGTTAGCAACTATTAGATTTACTACACTTGAAGATTGGAAAGAAGCACAATGCCATTTATATTTAGGAAATGAAAGATTAACTGAATTAGAAAATATTCAAAAAGTAAAAGAAGAAAAAGTAATTGATGTACCAGTTATGGAGGATTTAATTGAAAATGAAGAATTATGTGATATTTATGATAGATATTCTAATAAATTAATTATTTATCCAAATGAAGTATCAATTGGAAAAGAAAGAAAAAGATCAGGAATTGTAATTAAAGTTTGTTTAAGAGATAGTGATAGTAATATTGGTGATGAATCATTAGATCTTAAATTATTTTATCCACAAAAAAGTAATATCAGAAAAGGAGAAGTTGAAATGACTTCAAATGGAATTACTTCTTTTTCACATACAAAAATTGGACAATTTTTAAGTGAATTAAAAGTAGAATTACCTTTTCCATTAAAGAAAACACATCATTTATTATTTACTATTACTGATGTATCTGCTGAAGAAACAGGAAATAGTTCAAAACCATTATATGCATATTATTCATTTTTTGAAGATGGATTTATTAATGAGTCTAAGAAAACAGGATCATTTTCAATTTTAAAATCATTGAATGGAGAAGTAACTCTTCCAATATTAAAAAATCCATCAAAAAATTATCTTCAACATACAGAGTTTTATGAAGTGTCAAAATATTTTTTAAAAATTAAATTAAATGGATTAAGTAGTGTTTATCCACAATCAGAAGATACATATAAATTAATTCATTATCTTATTAAATATGCAGAAAATGAAAGTGATGATCAACTTATTCAACAAATTAAAAATATTTCAGAAAAAATACCTTCAACTGATTGTGTTCATTTCTTTCCAGTTATAATGAATGGATTATTAAATGTAAATAAAATATTACTTGAACCAGTACTTACTATTGTTGATAAAGTAAGTAATTTTGAACAAAAATATTATCGTAAAAATATGTCAAATCCAAAAGTTGTAAGACATCCTGTTTTATCTAAATATCTTCAATATCATTGTACATGTCAAGACTCATGTCCAAATACATTAGTTATGTTATTAAAAAGTCAATTAAGTTTAACAGATCAAGCTCAAACAATATCAAAAGTATTTTCACATATTTGGTTTTTATTTGAAGTTATTATTCATTCATTAATTAAATATTTAGATAAACAACATGCATTAAAAGATGAACGTGGGAAATGGTTTGATCCAGAAACAATTAAAAATAATAAAATTTCATATAATTCATTTAAAAAATTATTCCTTCAAGCATTTACACCTACATTTTCACAAGTACTTCATGATAGAGTATTTAATAAAATGTATAAAAATCTTGCAGAGGCTAATGCGGCTTATGTTAGATTTTTAATGAAATTATTTAGAATATTAGGAAGAAGTGAAGTTATGGGAGTATTTGAATATCATTTAAAACAACTTTCATTACCATATGTTGAAGTAAAAAATAATTTTGTTAAATATGAACAAACAAGTGAAGAAGTAATGTTTTTAACAGTTTTAAGACTTGACTCATTAAATTTATTTTCTAAATTTCCATATATTGACTTATTAGCATTACCAGATGATATTGAAATGAAAGATAATGATATTGGAATGCTTGGAGATATTGTCTTAGAAAAATATTTTCCAGTTTATTTATTGATTAGGCAGTATCTTCTTATTTCACAAAAGTCTACAATATTATCTAAAATGGGAATTTATTCGTTGGTTGCATTTTTACAAAGACTAGACCTTGATGCTAAATTACAAAATAAAAAAGGAATTATATCAAATATGTTACTTGGAATTGTATTAAGATTAATTGATGATAATGATTCTATTCTTGATTGGGAAAATAAAAGATGTAGAGAAAATGATGGAATAGAGGATGTAGAGATGATATCTATTTGTTTCTTTTTTGTATTAAAAAATATGGATGATAAAACATTAAAGTCATGGTTAACTGGTGAAGTTCCGTCAAGAGTTAAAGTAATAGTTAATATCATAAGAAGGTCATTATTGTTATTATCTAGATATCCACTTCCATTATTTAAAGACCTTGAACCAGAAGTAGAAGAAATGCGAGAAAGAGTTATTAATGATATTACAAAAGAAAATGAAACAAAAGAAATAACAATTAAAGAACCAATGCAAATTATTCATATTAAAAAAAGAAGGCCAAGTCAAGCACCTACAGAAGAAATGCTTAAAGAACAAGAATTAGAAAATAAAAATAAGGCAGATAGAAGAAGAAAAATTATGAGTATTTCAATAAAAAGAAATGAATATGATTTTCTTCATCATTATATAATTTATGATTGTGTTATGGTTACTTTAGATGCATTAGAAATATTGTATGAAAGAACTCAACAAGAAGAAAGTGCTACAGAAGGAAGTGATAATGAATCTAAAACTGCATTAGGTGATATTGAAAATATTATAAATAATGTTTTATTTGATTGTCCAATGAATAGTAAATATGCAGAACAATTATTTGCATTTGTAAGAAAGATATTAAGTAAATATTGTAATTATATTTTTACTAAACGTGTTGACTTCTCATTCCAATTATTAAAGAATATAATTAAATTATGTAGTTCAGAGAATGATAAAGTATGTCAAATGGCATTACAAAGTCTATACATATTTTCAAAAATTAATTTTGTTTGTGACAAAGATTTATCAAAAATATCAAATCATATTGTTTGTGCACTTAGTCAATTACAAAGTTTAATGAAAAATAAAAATAAATTTGAACGTACTATTAGTCAATTAATAAGTCTTCCTCAAAAAGACTTTAATTCTTCAAGAGAAATTATTATGAAACTAATTAAAATTTATAAAGAACAAGGTATTTATGATACAAAATATCTTGTTAGAATTCAACAATTAGAACTTGGTGTTGCTGCTGGAGCAACAGATGAATTTTTAACATTTTTAGATAATGTTGTTAAATTACATAAAGAAATTCTTGAACCTCTTGATTCATTAAATGCTGATTTAATTAATGGATATACTACTTTAAAATTAAATATTTGTGACTTCTTCCCAGAACATCTTAGAGTAAGAGGAATTGATGTTAAAAAGATTAAAATGCGTATTGAAGAAAAATTTAAAGAGTGTTGTTTTGTTAAATTACTTAGTGATAGATGTACAAGTTTAATTGAACAATTTAAAGTGATGATGGGTCATTTAAGTCTTATTGATAAAAGGTCTCGAGATGATCAAAAAGAGGCAATTGAACTAGAGGAAATATTTAGAAAACATATGCAACAAAGTCTTGAAACATTAAATTGGGTAATAAAAGTTGTTATGACAAAACCAAATAATAATGTTCCTAATGAAATGATGAGTGAAAATTTAACAATTGAACAATTAAGAACATTAAGAGTTATGAGAGAAAATGAAGCGAATCAAATTAAAAAAGAAGCAGAAGAACGATTAGAAAAATATAAAGAAGTTATGGAGACAACAGGACAAAAGAATCCATATTTCCCAATTGAAGATAAACAATTTTCTGATATTCTTGAATTAGTAGAACAATTATTTGAACAAAAATTAGTATTAGTAAAAGAATCAATTGAATGTTATAATATGTATGAAGAAAAGAAAAAAGAATTAGAACTTAAAAGGAAAGAAGTAATGAATGAAATAGAAGATATGCATAGTTCTGTTACAAAGAATTTGTATGATCAACCATTAGGAGATAGTTATACTAATTCCACATTACAAGACTTTAGTAGAGTACAAGATAGATTTGCTGTAAGTGATGATACTGTTGAAAAACAAAGTGAACATTTAATGAGACAACAAAGGCCATGGTGTTTAAGATTTGAATATTGGAAACAAATTCTTCCTATGAGTGCAAGTATTGTAGAAAAAGTAAATGTTCTTATTAAAAAAATTGAAGCAAATGAAAGAAGAATGACATTTAAAAAACAATGGCATAGTCAAGAAAGAGAATTTGCTGTAAATGCAATTAAATTATATGAATGGAGTAAAACAGTAGAATTATTAATGAAAGAAAAAGATACTAAATCAAATGAATATATGGTTTGGTTAAGTAAAATTGCAAATGACTGTTTAGGAGAAAAAGAAGAAATGATTCAAATACAAAAAAATGTTCATGAAGAATTTGACAATTTAAAAGCGTTAGTAAATGCTGTTGTTATTGATATGAAACGTGCTAATAATAGAAGAAGACAAACAAGAAAAAGTATTGCATTAGCCGAAGGAGAACAATTTAATATAAATGCGTCAAGACTATCTACAGATTCAAATAATAGTGAAGGAAGTGAAACTTCAGAAACTTATTTAAATATGGAACCATTTGGATCAGAATTTATGTCAAAATGTGATTCATTAATACAAGAAGGAATTAATAATATTGATGAATTAGCAAAATTCTTTGAAGAAAGAAAAGTAATTGAAGAAGGAAATAATAATAAAAGACAAGAATACTTTGGGTTGCTTGTTCAATTTAGTAATTTAAAGAAAGAATTAACAATAGAAGATAAGGACTTCTTTAGTAAAGTACAAAACCTTAAAAGTATAAAGAAAAATATTGATGAAATGGAAAAAATGGAAATACCAGAAATTAATGCATACTGTGATTATACTCTCATTCCTGTTACAGTTACAAATAACTTTAAAGATATTAATGATATGGTACTTCAATATTCTAAACAAGAAGAACCCAAAAAAGAAGAAAAAAGTAATAAAAAGAAAGAAATTAAAATAGTTGTAGATGATGAAAGAAAATACTTCTTAAATGAGAATGATAGATTTAGATATGAAGCATTTTTAGATGTTAATGAACATAAACAAATTATATTTGAACATTGTATTGATGATATGGATCAAGAAATGAGAAAAATGATTAATAAACTTGTTGAATTAGATGAGTTATCTAAAAAATCAAATGATCCAGAATTTCTTATTCAAAAGTTTTATGAAAGTACTATTGATTATGAACATAATCCAAGACTTCATTTAACATGGTTTAATAAAATGGCAGCAGAAAATCGAAAGAATTTAAATTTTGTAGAAGCAGGAATGTGTGAATTACATATGGTTCATTACATTTATTGTCATATCGCAAATAGATCTAATGACCTTCCTATTCAATTTTTAACAGAAATATGTGAAGATTTTTTGAGTGAAGATAAAGTTGTTGAATTACAAGAGAATAATGATTGTTCATTTGAAAGTATGATTGTTCATATAAAACAAGGAGTTAAAGATTTTGATACATCTCATTTATATAATTATGCGTTAGCATTATGTAATTTTGAATTACCATATTATGAGCAAATATTAGATTATAGAAAATTAGCAGAATGTCATGCAACAATTCAAAAGTTATATAAAAATATGGATGTTAAAGATAATACAGTGGATATATATAGTGGATATTTCTTCCATGTTGAATTTGTTGGTGAAGCATTAAAATCATTATCAACACCATTTGGATATATTTATCGTTCACAAAAACCATTAAAAGATTTTAATAAAGAACTTAAAAGTCTTATTGCAGGAGCAGGTATTAAAGATATACCATTTATTGATAAAAATGAACATGTTGATGATTCAGTTACTAATTATGTTAAAGTTAAAGCAGTCTTCCCTATGATTGATAATGAACCAATAAGAGACCCACAAACATTATTAACTAATACAAAATTATTTGTTTTTGAAGATGATAGTGGGCCAAAGACAGATATCTTAAAGAGATCAAAAGAACGATATGTATTAACCACATCTTTATCTATGCCATGTGGGTTAAAAAGACAACAAGTTGTAGATAAAGAAGTTACAAAATTAACACCAATTCAAAACGTTACAGATATTCTTTCATACAGATTAGATAAATTAACAAGTACATTATCTTCTTATCAAGACCTTAAACTTGCTGGCAAAGAAGATTCTGCTAAATTAAAAAATATTCAAACTTGTGTTGGCAATTTATTACAACCAAAACAAAAAGAAGAAAGTGTATATGAAATTACTGAAACATTCTTAAGTAGTGGGTTTTATACTGGATGTGAAGTACCTTCTGTATCTGAATTATTTACTATTTTACAAAGAATTTGTGAGATTATTGGAGCTAGTCTTGATACTTTAAAGAAAAAAATTAATAATGACGACTGTAAACTACATCAAAAAATGTTTGACGAATTTAGGCAGTTAATTCTTTCTTTAGAAAATGAAATTAATGACTTCATTGAAAAAAATGATACTAATTAAAATAACAATTTTTATCTTTGTATTATGTTATTTTGTTTAAATAAATATAATAATTCTTTTTCTTTTTTAATAAAAAGGTATTTTGAACTACGTTAATTCTTTTTTTAAGATAAATATCTATTCTTTTTATAATAAAAGCAAAAAATAAAATATAAATAATTCATGACTTTACTCATTTCTTTTTATTGATTATTTTCTTTTTCTTTGTATTATTGTAATTTCTTTAATTAAATGTATTCGAAGATGGCACGTCAGAGACACCACATGAAACCCTAAAATAATCCCATGCTTCGAATCTCCCAGTTATCGTCTGGTTATGATGTGCCTTTGGTGAGATAATATCTATTCAACACTAACTGTTTATTATTATTAATATTTATTAGAAGTGATTATTATAAAAGATTATTATTCATTAACGTGTATTGTTATTCATTAACGTGTATTGTTATTCATTATTAATTATAAGGATTATTATTTACTAAGGAGGTATTATGTATTAAGAATTATCAATTATTAAAGAAGACGCATATATAATTGATATTGTTGCACAAAAATTAAACATAATGATATTATCAAGGAATAGGGTTTCTTTAAGGGGTGTCGAAGGTAAAAGGAGATGAGCTATAACAGTAAGTTATGGATATACTCTCCTTAAAACAACAATATAAAGAATGAGAAATATTATATTACTCATTAAAATCAAAATAAAAGTCAGGCAGCAACTTAAATGAGGAACCATTTAAGTCGAGCATGCTTGCAAAAACTTTATTTCAATAGAAATAAAGCGTGTTGAAGAAACTGATTCGCTCACTTCTCAACATGATGAAAAACCTAAAAATAAGGTTAATCATAATTGATTTCTTTTTTTTTTTTTTTTTTTTTATTGTAATTTCTTTAATTAAATTAGTCTTTTATTTTCTGACACTTTCATGATATTTATTCTTTTCATTTGTTGGAATGAGTCGATTTTAGTTAAGAAATTTTAGTCAGACGTTGTTTAATATATTTAATTTTAAGTGAATTTACGCTATTAAAAGCTTTGTTATATTTCCATCTCCATCTTTAGTTCTAAAACAAAATACACAAAGAAATTTTTTCCTTCATATTAAAGATTAATATAAAAATAATTTTGAGTAGAAAAAACTAAAAAATGATAAAATACTTTTTTTTTTATGAGCAGTCGACGGGTTAGAGGGAAAAAAACAAGATCTGCAAGTGTTGCTATTAGTGAACAAAATCAAATCCCGAAAATTCAACAACAAAAGAAAGTTGAGGAACGTTCAATAATGTGGGATAATATATTACCTAAACCTGTTGGAGATGGTCGTATAAAAGATAATGTACCAATTCCAGAAACAAGATTATTACCAGAAAACTTTTTATATGCCGATGAAAAAAAACCTAATTTATCATTACTACGAAACCATTTAAGTAGAGAAGGTTTACTTCATCCTGATTGTGCTAAACGAATTATCACAGAAGCAACAAACATTTTAAAACAAGAACCTAATATGATTGAAGGACAAGCTCCAGTAATTATTGTAGGAGATCTTCATGGACAATTTTATGATATGTTAACAATATTTGATGTAAGACCACCAGAGAATGAAGAAAACACATTTATATTTTTAGGTGATTATGTTGATAGAGGGAGTTTTTCAACAGAAATTATATTATATCTTTGTGCATGTAAAATTAATTATCCTCATAGGTTTTTCCTTTTAAGAGGTAATCATGAAAGTAGAATTATGTCTGAAAATATGACATTTGCATCAGAATTTACTCGAAAATATCAATCAAATGAATTATTAGAATTAGTTTATACTCTTTTTGATTCATTTCCTATTGCTGTTCGTGTAGGAACAAAAGAGTTAGGAGATTTCTTATGTTGTCATGGTGGAATTTCACCTGACATGACAAATATTTGTGATTATAATTCTATTAATCGTTTTATTGAACCACCAAATAATGGACCTTTATCTGATATTTTATGGGCTGATCCATTAGATGAACCACCAGAAGAGGATTTAGATTCAGAATCTGCTGAAAATTGGTTAGATATAGATTTTATTGAAAATACAAGTAGAATGACTAGTTTTTTGTTTGGAGCAAAAAGTCTTATTCCATTTCTTGAAACTAATAACTTAACTTGTGTTGTTCGTGCACATCAAGTTATGGAAGAAGGATATAAACTTCATTACTTCTTACAAGATGTTGATGTTCCACCATGTATTACAGTATTTTCTGCTCCTAATTATTGTGACATGTATCATAACAAAGGTAGTTTTATGAGACTTGAACCTGACTCTATTTGTTTTGAACAATTTGATGCTGTTGATCATCCAACATATCTTCCTAACATGCAAGATGGTATTTCATTTTCAATAGAAGCTTTAATGGATCAATTAGTTGAAGTTGTAAGTGAATTAATTCTTATAACAAAATATACAACAGATGGACCAAAAGAGAAAGAAGAAGATGCACAATTAGAATGTAAAATTAAAGAAATGATGAAAAAGAACTCTGAAAAAGACCCAACATATAAACGTCTTGCTAAAATAAGAAAAGAATTTATGGAAAATAAAGAAAAGAATGATAGACTATTTAAAAGAGCATTAGAATTTGATAAATTCAATGAATCTAAACCAACTTCATCAGAAGAAAAAAATACAACACAAAAAAACCCTACAAAACCAGAGAGAAGAAAACGAGCTACTACTCTTGCTAATTCTAATAATCCAATGAAAAAAGAAATTATGCAATTGTTCTAAAATTCATTGAAATAATTATTTAAGTAATTTTATTGATTTAAAAATGATTATAACTTTTATTTATTTCAATAAATTGTCTAACCAGTATAATTAATAAGAACCTACACCATTAAATGTATAGTATAATGGTTTATTTTCTTGTTTCTACATTTTTATGTTTTGAAGATTCATTTTAAAATTTCTCTTCTTTATAATTCATTTTATCTTTTATTTCTTATCAATATTTCTGTATAAATAAAGTTTTTTTTAAGTTATTTTAATACAAATATATATCGTCTTAGATAATATTGTAACAATTATATTTTTTTTGTCTAAAAAACTATTCAAGATTAATGTATTTCTTTTATAAAATTTATTGATATATGTTATAGTTATTAAAAAATAGTTCCACAATTAATTTGTATTTTAACATACTCATCAATACTATAACAGATTGAAAATTAAATAAACAAAATTAGTTATTATTTTATAAATAATTTTACTTGAATAATAAAAATATAAACTAAATGTTATATAGTTAGTGTATTTTCATATCTTAATATAATTCTTATTTAATTTTATTTCATTAATTAGTTAATGAAAAAAAAGTAGTAGTATAGAGTATTAAAGATAAATTAGTATTTACAATAAGAAGGTAAAAATAATATTCTAAGTATTATATTTGGTATTTATTTTTAGAACTTTTATAAATATTTTTAATAATTAAATGAAGATTTTAACAGAAAAAACGTCAAGTAAATTACAATAAACAAAATAAAAACATATTCAATACTATTATAATTTTTGAAATAATAAATGACATCAAAGTATTATTTTAATAGATAAATTATTAAATAGAGAAATGTTATTTTATAAAAATTAAATATAAAACCAATATTTTCAAATATAAAAATGAATCAAACAAGAAGATAATCTCTTATTGACATTAAAGTAAATCCTAAAATATTTTCACCACACCATTGATGTGGGTCATTTGCTCTTTCATCTGATTCTTCCATTTTAATCCCCCAAACAGCATCAAATTTACTCGCTTCAACAAGAATATCATCTCCTGTTTCCATCAAGAATCTTCTGAGTTGAGGATTTTGAGTAAATTTAGCAAGACCTCCTTCAAACATAACAGCAGCTTTATATTCATCCCAAACTTCTTGATTAAAACCTTTTACTTTTTTTCCTAATTTTTTCATTTCATAGGGGTTTCTAGAATCTAATATTAATTTGAATATTTGATCATCTCCAAATAATTTTGCTTTACATCCCATTAGAAATTGTTCACAAAAATAGTAATGAATTCCATCATAATCAAATTCTGAAGGATACCAATTACCTAAACAACTCTTATTAACTTCTTCTTCTATTGATGGTTTCCAAAAATATGTGTATTGGTGTTGTTGTTTATTAATGTCTATATCTTCTAATAACCATTTCATTGAATAGTGATTTACCATCTCATATCTTTCTTTAATTGATTCCATCTTTTAATGAAAGAATTTTAGATTAAAAACATTTATTAATTCTTATCATAAAATTTATTAAAATAGAAGGTTTTTCTTTATATTATTATTTTTCTTTAATTTCAAAAGTACCTCAAAAACATCAAAAATATCAACATTAAATTCTTTATTTATAATAGAATAATCTGTTTCTTTTGTCACAGCATATTTTTATCAATTTGTGTATTTAATGAGTTTTTGAAAAGTAAATGAGATAAACTCAATTAAATAAGTTAAAATTAAATTATATTTTTTCTTTACTTGTTTATATAAAGATTAAGTACTTTTTTTTTAAATTTTGGTGTTTGTTTTTCATTTTGTGATTGTGTTATTGATAAAAATAAATTTGTAATAAAATAAAATGGAATTTAGTTGGAACAAAGGTGCAAAGTAGTTTTTTCAAATGAAATCGAAAAGAACTTTTGAACAATTCCATGAGTGACATTGAGAAAACACCAGAAATACTTGAGAACCAAACAAACAGAACCTCAACCCCACCATTGGAAAGTGAAGAAAAGAAAACAGATGAAGTGGTTAAAAGATTACCTTCAAAAGAAAAAAGTTCAGGTAAAAAGAAAACAAGAAGTTCCAGTAGTAATAATGAAGTAGAAGAGAATGATGAAAAAGAAGAAATAAACCAGGAAGGAAAAGACAAAGAAAAGAGGGTTAGTAAGGAGAGGTTGCTTTCATTCATGTTCAAACGAAAAACAAACGAAAAAACAACGGTATCAGAATCACCAAAAAAAAGTCATAAAGATAAGAAAAAAGAAGGGGGAGAAGAAGAAGAAGAGGAAAACCCAAAAAGAAAAGTGTTTAAGAAAAATAAGAAACAACAAATGTTGAAACAAAGTAAATCTGAGATTATTACAAAGAAAAGTGAAGAGATAGACTCAAAAGAACTCATTATTGAGCACCACGGAGATGATATTATTGACAGCTCTAGTCAAAAAAAAAATGAAGAAAAAACTAAAAGAAAAGAAGGGAGTAAAGAAAGACCGAAATCACTGAAAGAAAAATTATCACCAAGAAAAGAAAGTAAAGAAGAAAAGAAAGTAAAAGACACTAAAAAGAAGAAGGAAGTAATTGACAAAGAACAACATGCAGAAGAAAGACATAAAAATGATATTTGGAAAAGAAAAACTGTTTGTACTATGGAAAGAAGAGAAAAAAGAAGGAGTAGTGAAATAAGTATTAAAAAAGAAAAGAAAAATATTGAAGTTACTGTTGAAATTGGGTTTTTGTTACAAACATATAACAAAACATTTAAAGTAGCATCTCAAATGAAAGTTAGAGAAGTTATTGAAAAAACTATGATAAGTATTAAAGAAGGACTACATGATGATGTTGTTGTCTATCAAAATAATGGAGAGGTTGTAAATCAAGAAGAGGATATAGGTGCAATTGCAACAAATAACAAGGCATATATATATGTATCAAAAAGAGGAAGGAAATGTGCAAAAAAAATTATATTTGAATTTGAAACAGAAAAGAAAAAAGAAGAAAAGAAAGGAAAAGAACAAGCAGACCCACAAGTAGTTTATGATCTTTGTAGATGGATTTATATGCATGGAATAGAAGTAGAAGGAATTTTCAGAATATCAGGAAATAATGAATATATTAAAAAATTAATAGAGAAAGTTATTAAACATTCAACTGGATTTCTTGATGAAATGAATCATGGGGTAAATGATGTTCATAATGTTGTTGGTGTATTAAAAAGTTATTTACGAGAAGCAACAGTCGGATTATTTGATTTACAAATAGCAGAAGAAATACTAAAAAATGAAGAGAATAAACGAGAAGAAGTATTAATGGAAATAATTGAAAAATTAAATAAGAAAGACAAATATACATTATGTATCATATTAAATCTTGCTGAAGCTATTATTCAATATAAAGATGTTAATCAAATGGGAATAGGAAATATTGCTGTTGTTCTTGGACCAATGTTAATTCATTCAAATGGAGCTGTTAGTTTGATTGGAACACAAACTCAATTAGAACTTGCTGTATTATTAATTAATTTAGCACAAAGTATACGAAAAAGATTAGATATTGACACATTCTTTTCTATAGATGAGGTTGTTTCTAAATTTGAAACACCAACTGAATTTATTCATGATAATGAAGAACCTGATAGATTTGTTTATGATATTTCATGTCTTGATGAAGAAACACAAAAATTGGCACAAGACATTTGTGGATGGATGGAAGTAGTTTTAGATTCTGATAATAATGAAGAAGCAATTCATTGGATTCAAGTATATTATGAAGAGAATGAAGAACATTTTGTGTATATTGTAAACATGTTAACTCCAGACTTTGTTATTTCAGTAATGGAAAAGGTATTAGAGAATATGTTTAACGAAACAAAAAAAATTTAACTTATAAAATGATAAGAAATGTTTTATATTGACTGACTTTGTTTCTTGTTGAGTTTTAGATTTGTTTCATGTATTAACTAATTTATTGATTATAGTTTTGTGTCGTTGTTAGTTTGGGACAGTATTTTAAATAGTTAGAAAATCTTTTATTAAGTCAGCAAAAGCATTCAAATAATCAAAGCGAAAAGAATGATATTATTTATATGAAGTATCCAAAAACATTAAACTAATTTCTAATTTCTAAATAAAAATGAAATTCGAGTTTGAAGAATTAAAAAGGAATTGTCGTAAATAGGCACCATTAGTATCATAACATTAACTCTAAAACTAGTTGTTTTTTTAGTTTTAAGTCAACTTGAAAAGATCAGGTTTAATACATTATTAAAATGAATGACAGCAAATCAAAGAAACAACCAAAAAATCCTGCTGAAAGAAAATTAAATAGTTCAAATTCATTAATTTTAAGAAGTTTAGCATTAGTTTGGTTATTATTTCAAGAATGTAACTATGTTATTATTATCGATAAACAGAAGAGAAATGGTATTAAAGGGTTATCACATATCATTATTAATAAAATATTCGATTCAAATTTTACATTAATTTTTGATAGTAATCGAACTAATGCAGGATCTTGTAAAGATCGTTCTAGGTATTGCTCTTCAAAAGCGATAAAAATAATGGTTTCTTCATTAATAAAAGAAGGGTATGTATTTGATTCTTATATTAAGAAAGTTTCTTCTAAAAAAATTAATGGAGAAGTTATTCCCCCTGCAATTAAATTAAAAACAATTCCTAAACATTTAAATAGTGATTCAACTATTATGTATACTACAGAAGATATTGAACAAAAAATTGGAATGGGATGTTATAATAAACTTATGTATTTATTCGACCGAAATACAGAGTTAAAAAAAATAGTACTATCTTCATTTGCAATTAATGATGAACAAAAGTTAAAACTTCAAATCGCACAAGAGAACGTCTGTTATTATGCAGATGAAGGTTCTGAAACCGAAGAACTTGAACAAAAAGAAAATGGATAACTATTTTAGATGTCAAAAGAATTATCCAAAAAAATAAAGTAATTTCTTTCTATTCATTATACTATAATTTTATCATTTTTTTATCATTTTTTTACTTTTTTCTACTTTTTTCAATAATCTAAAAATAAATAACATTATTCTAAATATTTTTATTATTATAAAACTACATTATTCTAAACAACATAACAAACCATAAAAAATATTAAAACATCCCTTTAATTTAAATAAAATAAATTAAAATTATTAAAAGTTATGAAAAAATATCTTTTAGTTCCTCTTTACAATGCAATACCCATACAGTTCTCAATCAGGTTATCCTTATAATTATCCTCAACCAAATACTTATCCATATCCTCAACAACAAAACACAACCCAACCAAATCCTTATAGAAATCAACAAATGACTTCTTCAACACTTAATCCACCAGGAACTTATTTAACATCACCTTATGCAAATACTTATTCCTCTGCTCAACAACGACAAAACCAACCAACATACCAACCACCAACTATGCCAAATATATCACAACAACCTTCATTTGGAGTCAAGTCAACATCCTCTTATCCAACACAACAATCAACATCCTCTTATCCAACACAACAATCAACATATACAGCTCCACAAAACCCTAACTACCCACCACAGCAAACATACCAAGGTACTTATTCAACAACTCAACAATATCCTTCATCTCAGAAAGAACAAATTCTTAATCAAATAGAAGTAAATATCTTTGACCTTCATCCACCTGCAGTTCCTGCTTGGGAGTTATCAGAACAACGACTTCCTCAACCTCCATCATTTGAACTTCAGAAGAAGTGGTATTTCCCAATCATTCAATCCATTAAACCACAACAATTTTCACAAATTATTGCATGGTTTAACCAAGTTGATAAAGATCATAGCGGTACATTAGAGATTGATGAAATTAGTACAGGAAGTTATCCTGGATGTATTCGTTTATCTCCACAAACAGCACTTAGATTTATGAGGATTTTTGACACCTCTAGAACTGGTCATTTAAATATTTATGAATTTATTGCTATCTATCGTTATCTAGAAATTTGTTATGCTTTATTCAATGCATACAATGGAAGTGGACCAGAAATTATTAAGTCACGACTTACTGGTCTTGGTTTTGTTGGAACCACCCAATGCACTGTTGACATATTGTCTAAAATTTTTTCATATAACAATGTTATGGACTTAAACAATTGGGTCGCTTGTGGTGCCTTTGTTCTTCAATCAAGAGCTATCTACCAAGACCTTCTTGACCAAGGATTAATGCAAAAAACAGAAAACCCTCAAGACGCAACAAAAATTTTAGATTCAATTACTCTTCTCATCGACAAATAACCCTTTTTCATTGTTTTGGCTTTTAATTTATTGTTTACTCTCAGTTTTATGTTTTCATGCTCATTTCATCAATGCTTTTTTACAACATATTAACAATAAAAATCAATTTATATGAGTTTGTTAAGGAAATTGTACTACTCCACAATTTCTTTATCTTTCTTTAGTACATGAAAGTTAAAGCTTAAAACCAAATTATTTAAAAAAGGAAGAAATTTTAATAAATGTAGATATAAAAGAGAAGAATAAAAATATTCAAAGAAGATGAATAAAATAAGATTAGATTAAATTATATTCATTTATATTGTTATTATATTATTATTTCTATCTTTTTTAGCAGAAATACTTTCTATTTTCTTTAGTATTATTCTTTTGTATTATTCTTCATTGTATTATTATTTATTTTTGTTGTGTTAGTTTTGTTTAGTTTTCTTTTGTTGTTTTGATTATTATTGTTGAAATAGAAAGGAAGAATAAAATGATTATAGTTTTATTAATGAATAAAATAAAGAATAAGAATTATGTTGATAATTATGTTGATATATTTCTTCATTTCTTATTCTTATTTATTCTTATTGTTTCATTCTTGATTTGTGTCTATTTGTTGTTATGTACTTTTCATTCTTTGTTTTTATTCATTTTTATTCTTCTTCATTTTATATTCTTTTGTTTTCTTTCATGTTCGTTTATTTTTATTTCTTATCTTTCATTTCATTGTGAAACAGAATGTTTATTCTTTTCAACTTTGTCTTTTTCTTATTCTTTCTTATTTATTTGTTGTTAAATTTCTTTTTTATCATTTTATAACTATCATTATCATATTTCTTTTGAAATTAATTCTTCTTGTGTTTGTTTAATTAATTAAAATAATTTGGTGGTGTTTATTATCTTTTGTTATTCAAAAGATTTTTAAATCGTTTATATATTAATGAACTTGTTCATTTTATATTTGTTTTATCTTGTTGTATTTATTTAGGTATATTTTCTTTATTATTTAGTTGTTTGCTTTCTTTCTTCATTTATTTTCTATTTTATTTCATGTCTTCTTGTTTTGTTGAAATTATTCATTTGCTTATTCTTCATGTTTTTCTTCCTTTTCTTGTTTCTCTTCATTTATATTCATCATTTGCTATTTCTTTTTCTTATTACTTCTTATTTATTGGTGTTATTTCTTATGAACTTCATCATTTCATTGTTGAATTTTGCAATTATTTCTATTTCTTCTTTATTTATTATTATGTTTTTATTTTGATGTTTATAACTTCAAAATATGTCGTTTAAATACTTAAATACTCTTTATTATCACTTCATATCATTCTTTTTATCATTCTATTTTAAATAATTCTTATTCATTTGTGTTGTTTTATAGTATCATTATTTCTTTTATTATTATTATTATTGTTGTTGTTGTTGTTTTCTATAATTCGTTTATTTTGATACAAATAGAATGAATAAACAGGAAAGAGAATAATGTTAATAAACACCATTTAACATGATAATGAATCATTTAAAATTAGTAATAATCAATTGGAATGTAAATTAAAGTATCTTTATTTCAAAGAATGAATAAGTAATAGTTATATGATGAATCAGCAGAAAGAAGAAAAATACCCAAAATATGATGAGTCATATTATGGCATTAAGAAAACATATAACACAATAAACCACGAATGAGTAATTGAAACATTAAAATATTTTAATTATGAGTGTTTCATCATATACATAATAGAAAATATGATGACTAGAAAGAAGATATTCATCAATTATAAATTTAATGAATATACTGTGATGTATTAAATTAAATAGATAAATTTTACAAATGATTCATTATCAAATCTACTCTTCTATAATTTAATAAAATAAAAATTAATAAATTAATAAATGAAAGAAAGAAGAAAAAAGAATAAAAATTTCAAAGAATATAAATTCTTATTCACTAAAACAATAGATGTTACTATTCCTCTTATTGCTTGTTTGTGTGTTTGCTGACAAATATTATGTTGTTGATGAAATACAATCATTCACTTATTTCCCCATCAATACATGCACATATTATAATGAAAGATATTATGAATATTTGTTTAATGAATCAACATTGGTACTATCCATTGGTACTTATACCGATAAGTCATGCACTATCAAAATAGAAAACAAACACAAAATAATTGAAGCAAATCAAATCACTGAATCATTTAACAATTCCCTTCAATACATTCACATCCCTTCATCCGAATGTACAAATGATTTTAAATTAGAAAGAATGACAGGATATACAGTGACTGTATTTAAGAATTATTGTGTTGAAAATGGAACAGAAGGAACAGTTGTATCAACACTTCTTATAGATAACACTAACACATATGTTGGATTTGCACATGAAATGAATAATAACAAAGAGTGTGAAACATACACTGAATACAATATAATATCAGAAGTTGGATGTGATAGAAAACATAATAGATATTACGTCAATACAACTATCTGTTCAGAAGGAGAAATGTTTAATGGAGAAAAATGTATTTGTAATTCATATGAAAATTACCAATTAGAAGAAGAAGAATGTGTATTAAAAGTCGAAGAAGATAAAGTAAAAGCAAGCCAATTAGTTCCAGCATTAATAGTAGTGATAGTTTCTGGATTAATATTTATTGG